>NC_057799.1:409022571-409261703 GCF_018294505.1 Triticum aestivum | reverse complement strand
GCCGCCCCGCCGGAGTCCCGCCGGTGCTGCCGTCGAGGTAGCCGAGCCGCCGCCGCCCGAGTCCGTTTTTTTTAAAAACCCGATTCGGTTTTTTTTTTCAAAACCCTAGTTTTCGTTTTTGTAGATCGGTTTTTTTTATTTTTTTCGGTTTTGTTACATAATGAACGTTCACCGACCCATTCGTTTTAACGAACGTGTTCGTCGGATTTTCGCTGTTAACGAACGTCCGTTTTATAACTGTTCGTCAATTTTTCTTTTTCATCGGATTTTTCCGCGATTATTCCAGATCTTGATTCCTGATCAGATCTTCGTTTTCGTTTAACTTTTCGCTCGTTTATCGGAATCAGGCGATTCAAGCGCCTAGAGTTTCGTCTCGAAATTCTCTTTCCGTTTAATCTACTGAAACAGGTTTTTACTACTGTAAAATCTGACCTAGATCCAGATTAGTAAACGAAGCTTGTTTCTTTCGCCGTTTGACTTTCGTTGCTTCGTTCGATTTGATTCTTTTTGCAAACCGGAGTTCTTAAGTTGAACTTTCTGGTTGGATCTTTTATTTGAGTTTTACCTGTGCATTAGATGAGTACTTATTGTTTGCTTGTTTGTTTGCGATAGAGTACCCGGAGTGCGCCGCTTGTTACTTCGAATCTCTAGGTTACGCGGATCATCAGCAAGGCAAGTAACACTTTGATCATACTTTTTTTTCATACCCAGTTTTTATGCATTAGATTCAACTCTCAAACATTGCATGGTTAGGATCTAATTAAATTGTGGGAATTGGGAAGTAGTTGAGGTAGTACCTATCACCTGTTTATTATCAAACCCTTGGGAGTTACTTCTACGTTTTGCTTATACTGCTATGCTATGCTCGTAGACGTGGATTGGGTTTGAGAGATATTCACGACAGATGTGAGATTGTTAATTAATGGTTTACTTAGGTGGCAACTAAAACTCACATCTGGGTGGATTGAGGTACCTGGGTATTCCAAGATTGCCTGTTTTTTTCTTTTGGACCGCCACCCAGGTTCAAAGGGATCATGAGATTTTTCATGCTAGAAACTTCCGTGTGCAGCCGCAAGCTATTATGGGCTCTAGCATAGTTGATTAAGTTGTGTGAACTCTTACAGTGGTGGACTAGCAGATGTAGGGGATGTAGGTGGTACGGTCTATCACATCGTAAGGTGCAAACACTTTTGAAAGACTGTGTCTCGGTCATCCGTTTCTCAAACATCATGTAGTGCGAGAACCAAACGGAGGCGATCGAGTCTTGTGGGAAAAGTGCACAAACCTCTGCAGAGTGTATAAACTAATCATGGTTAGCCGTGTCCTCGGTTATGGACAACTTGAGTATCTAGTACTTGGATTATCATGTGAATCTCATCATGTTACTTTAATTAATCTTGTTGGGTTAATGATGATACTTAATTGGGATTGAGATGCTGTCAACCATCTCAATGTTTAACAACCACCATGATAGTTAAATAAAATTTATTCCTTTGCAGTAGGGAAAATTTGGCTTTTCGCAAAACTGTAACCATAGAGCTTTCCACCAGCCATATATGCATGTAGTATAGTATTATTATGTTCATTATTCTCTATGTGTTACATTGCCAGCATATTCCATGTGCTGACCCGTTTTCGGGCTGCAACGTTTCATGTTGCAGACTTTTCAGACAACGAGTAAGGTGCCTTAGGTCGTGGTCTTATACTCAGTGATGCCGTTGGAGTTGATGGATTCACTTATCTTCCAAGCCTTCCGCTGTTATCGTATTTAGATGGCCTTAAGCCATATTTACCATACTTATTCTCTTTTGAGATATTCGATGTAATAAGTGTGTGATTGCTACTCTGTTATAAATCCTCCATTTGTACTATGCGTGTCATCATTACTGATCCAGGGATGACACTGGTGCACAGCAGCACAGACTGTTTGAGGTCTGGTCGCTACAAAGGTGGTATCAGAGCACACGCTGACTATAGGACACGACCACTAAGCTTAAACCCTAGAACACTTCCCTCTTCTCATTTCTGACCCCTCTCCACTTTCTACTCTTTTAGGAATGGCGGATGCAAGGAGCAAGTTCATGCAACCAGATGAAGACACGCCTTTTGGATGTCACTTGAAGGAAGTCACTAAGTACTTGAACATAGGAATACCAAGCATCACCGGAACCTACAATGCCACATTGCCTGAAGAGCAGAGCTGGCATATTCAAGCTCAAGTTCCAGGAAGGACGATTGCGCCAGTCACTGAGCCTATAAAGTTGTCTTTTGAAGCACCAATCTGGAGTTTAGGGAAGAGCATGGCAGCCCACATCACTATGGGACGCATTGGAGAAGTCTACCATAGGGAGCTTAAGGATACTATTTATCAGATTTGTGGACGCCGAGAAGAGCAATGGGAAATGATCAGCACCAAGAAGGATGGATCAATTGCAGCTTTCATCCAGGAGCAAAACCAACACATTCGCCGCCAGGAGAACCAGATGTGCTCAGACAAGATAGATCTGAAGAAGAGCATAAGGAGCATTTGCGTTTGGTACTTGAGAAGCTCAGAGAACATCAGTTATACGCCAAGTTCAGCAAATGTGAATTTTGGCTGAAGGAAGTTGGATTCCTCGGACATGTTATATCCGGAGAAGGAATAGCAGTAGACCCCGCCAAAGTTGACACAGTAACAAGTTGGGAATCACCCACGTCAGTTGGAGAGATCCGGAGTTTCCTTGGACTTGCAGGATACTACCGGAGGTTCATCGAGAATTTCTCGAAGATTGCAAAACCTATGACTGAGCTATTAAAGAAGGACACCAAGTTCAATTGGACTGAGGAATGTGAAGCTAGTTTCCAAGAGTTGAAGAAACGATTGGTTACATCACCAGTGTTGATTCTGCCAGATCAACGCAAGGATTATGAAGTTTATTGCGACGCTTCTCGTCGAGGACTTGGAGCAGTGCTTATGCAGGAAGGAAGACTTGTGTCATATGCTTCACGACAACTCAAACCCCATGAGAAGAATTATGCCACGCATGATTTGGAATTAGCAGCCGTAGTGCATGCATTGAAGACATGGAGACATTTTCTCATCGGAAACCATTGTGAGGTGTACACGGATCACAAGAGTTTGAAGTACATTTTCACGCAGAAGGAGTTGAATCTCAGGCAGAGGAGATGGTTGGAGCTTATTAAGGACTATGATATGAGATTGCATTATCACCCAGGGAAGGCTAACGTAGTAGCAGATGCTTTGAGCCGCAAGAGTCATGTCAACACCCTCATGACAGGAGAGTTACCCCAGGAGTTAGCCGAGGATCTTCGAGAGCTATGTTTGGAGATAGTCCCAAGAGGCTATTTAGCGACATTGGAGATTCAGTCTACCTTGATGGAAAAGATCAGAGAAGCTCAAAAGACAGACAAGGAAATTATCGAGATAAAGGAAAAGATGAGCAAAGGAAAAGCCAAGGGATTTCGTGAGGATGAGCACGATACCTTATGGTTTGAGGACTGCGTTTACGTGCCCAATGATCCGGAGATCAGGAAATTGATCTTGCAAGAGGCCCATGATTCACCATATTCGATTCACCCAGGAAATACCAAGATGTAATTGGATTTGAAGGATACTTTCTGGTGGACCGGAATGAAGAAGGATATTGCAGAGTATGTAGCAGTTTGTGATGTGTGTCAGAGAGTGAAGGCAGAACATCAGAAGCCAGCAGGATTGCTACAACCATTGCCGATACCCGAATGGAAGTGGGATAAAATAGGCATGGATTTTATCACGGGATTGCCCAGGACTTGTTCAGGCTATGACTCAATATGGGTTGTAGTCGACCATTTGACGAAAGTAGCTCATTTCTTTCCAGTGAAGACCACTTACACCGGTGCTAAGTTGGCAAAGATATACATGACCAGGATCGTATGTTTGCATGGAGTTCCGAGGACCATTGTATCAGATAGAGGAACCCAGTTTACCTTGAAGTTTTGGAATCAGTTACATGAAACCTTGGGAACCAGGCTAGAATTCAGTACAGCCTTTCACCCACAGACAGATGGACAAACCGAGAGAGTCAATCAGATTTTGGAAGACATGTTGAGAGCTTGTGCGCTAGATTATGGATCTAGTTGGGACGACAATTTGCCATATGCAGAGTTTTCTTACAACAACAGTTATCAAACTAGTTTGAAGATGGCCCCTTTCGAAGCTTTGTACGGAAGGAGGTGTAGAACACCATTGTTATGGGACGAAGTTGGAGACCGTCAGTTGTTTGGACCAGATTTGATTAAGGAGTCTGAACAGAAAGTGAGGTTGATTCGCGATAGGCTCAAGGTAGCCCAGTCCAGGCAGAAGAGTTATGCGGATTCGAAACGTAAGGAGACAGTTCACGAAGTCGGAGATAGAGTTTATCTTCGAGTATCACCACTCCGAGGATTCAAGCGTTTTGGAGTTAAGGGAAAGTTAGCGCCTCGTTTTATCGGACCATACAGAGTTTTGGAACGTATGGGAGAAGTTGCCTACAAGCTGGAATTGCCCGAAGGATTGTCAGGAGTTCATGACGTATTTCACGTTTCCCAGTTGAAGAAGTGCCACGCAGAGATGGCTGAGATACCACTAAGAGATACAGTGCCACTGGAAGCGATTCAGCTGGAAAGTGATTTGACCTATGAGGAGAAACCAGTTAAGATTCTTGAGTATGCCAGCCGAGTTACCCGCAGTAAGGTTATCAAGTTTTGCAAAGTCCAGTGGAGTCACCATACGGAAGATGAAGCCACCTAGGAGCGAGAGGAAGATCTACCGAAGGACCACTCTCACCTATTTTCTAGCCAACCCGAATCTCGAGGGAGAGATTCATCTTAAGGGGGTAGGTTTGTAACATCCCAAATTTTCAATTTGGAATGTTATACATTAGATCATCATTGCATAGCATATTTTCTTGCATTTTGGCAAATCCTCGTTAAATCCTAAGCAACTCAAGGACCCTCGGAGAGAGTTGGGGATTTTCCCGATTTTTCACATTTGATTTTTATCAAATAATAAAACGAGGATTTTGGTTTTAATTATTTTCTCTCCGAAAAATATTTCATATTAAAAATAAATGAGAGGAGAAAATATGACTTCTCCAAAACAATTGAAATATTGGAGCAAAATTATTAAAATCATATATTGGATTTTATTCGGATTTTATTTGCAATTTTACTTGCATTAAAAAAATTGCATGTTTTCAAAACTGCATTTTTTGTATCAAAAAAATGTTCACATTGTTCTAATTATTTTAATTAGACTGGGAAAATTTGTTTTATCATTTTTGGATTTTTATTTATTTTTCTGCGATTTTTAGATTCGGCGGAATATTTAAAATAAAAAAAAAGAGACCGCGCCCGACCGGGCCGAGGCCCAGCCGAGCCAGCGGCCCACCCCGTCGTCTCCCTCGCGCGCACGTCGCCCGCCGCCGCCGGAGTCCGGCTCGGACACGCCCCCGCCGCCGCCTTGCCCCCTCCTCCACGCCACCCCCTCCCCCTCCATAAATACCCCCCACCCCGCCTCCTTCTCCTCACCCCGCCGCCGCCCTAGCCCGCACCCGCCGCCGCCCGCTGCAACGCCGCGCCGCCGCCCCGCAGCCGAGCCCCGCCGAGCCTCGCCGTCGCCCCGCCGCCCCGCCGGAGTCCCGCCAGTGCTGCCGTCGAGGTAGCCGAGCCGCCGCCGCCTGAGTCCGGTTTTTTTTTAAACCCAATTCGGTTTATTTTTTTATTTTTTTTCAAAACCCTAGTTTTCGTTTTTTTTTCAGATCGGTTTATTTTTTATTTTTTTCGGTTTTGTTACTTAATGAACGTTCACCGACCCGTTCGTTTTAACGAACGTGTTTGTCGGATTTTCGCTGTTAACGAACGTCCGTTTTATAACTGTTCGTCGGTTTTTCTTTTTCGTCGGATTTTTCCGCGATTATTCCAGATCATGATTCCTGATCAGATCTTCGTTTTCGTTTAACTTTTCGCTCGTTTATCGGAATCAGGCGATTCAAGTGCCTAGAGTTTCGTCTCGAAATTCTCTTTCCGTTTAATCTACTCAAACAGGTTTTACTACTGTAAAATTTGACCTAGATCCAGATTAGTAAACGAAGCTTGTTTCTTTCGCTGTTTGACTTTCGTTGCTTCGTTCGATTTGATTCTTTTTGCAAACCGGAGTTCTTAAGTTGAACTTTCTGGTTGGATCTTTTATTTGAGTTTTACCTATGCATTAGATGAGTACTTATTGTTTGCTTGTTTGCGATAGTGTACCCGGAGTGCGCCGCTTGTTACTTCGAATCTCTAGGTTACGCGGATCATCAGCAAGGCAAGTAACACTTTGATCATACTTTTTTTTTCATACCCAGTTTTTATGCATTAGATTCAACTCTCAAACATTGCATGGTTAGGATCTAATTAAATTGTGGGAATTGGGAAGTAGTTGAGGTAGTACCTATCACCTGTTTATTATCAAACCCTTGGGAGTTACTTCTACGTTTTGCTTATACTGCTATGCTATGCTCGTAGACGTGGATTGGGTTTGAGAGATATTCACGACAGATGTGAGATTGTTAATTAATGGTTTACTTAAGGTGGCAACTAAAACTCACATCTGGGTGGATTGAGGTACCTGGGTATTCCAAGATTGCCTGTTTTTTTCTTTTGGACCGCCACCCAGGTTCAAAGGGATCATGAGATTTTTCATGCTAGAAACTTCCGTGTGCAGCCGCAAGCTATTATGGGCTCTAGCATAGTTGATTAAGTTGTGTGAACTCTTACAGTGGTGGACTAGCAGATGTAGGGGATGTAGGTGGTACGGTCTATCACATCGTAAGGTGCAAACACTTCTGAAAGGCTGTGTCTCGGTCATCCGTTTCTCAAACATCATGTAGTGTGAGAACCAAGCGGAGGCGATAGAGTCTTGTGGGAAAAGTGCACAAACCTCTGCAGAGTGTATAAACTAATCATGGTTAGCCGTGTCCCCGATTATGGACAACTTGAGTATCTAGTACTTGGATTATCATGTGAATCTCATCATGTTACTTTAATTAATCTTGTTGGGTTAATGATGATACTTAATTGGGATTGAGATGCTGTCAACCATCTGAATGTTTAACAACCACCATGATAGTTAAATAAAATTTATTCCTTTGCAGTAGGGAAAATTTGGCTTTTCGCAAAACTGTAACCATAGAGCTTTCCACCAGCCATATATGCATGTAGTATAGTATTATTATGTTCATTATTCTCTATGTGTTACATTGCCAGCATATTCCATGTGCTGACCCGTTTTCGGGCTGCAACGTTTCATGTTGCAGACTTTTCAGACAATGAGTAAGGTGCCTTAGGTCGTGGTCTTATACTCAGTGATGCCGTTGGAGTTGATGGACTCACTTATCTTCCAAGCCTTCCGCTGTTATCGTATTTAGATGGCCTTAAGCCATATTTACCATACTTATTCTCTTTTGAGATATTCGATGTAATAAGTGTGTGATTGCTACTCTATTATAAATCCGCCATTTGTACTGTGCGTGTCAGCATTACTGATCCAGGGATGACACTGGTGCACAACAGCACGGACTGTTTGAGGTCTGGTCGCTACAACGCACATGGTGCTGGCATGTCCCATACAGCTATTTTGCTGTTGTTAAACTAAGATTGCTGCCGGAAAATTGAAGCAATGCCACTGTTAAAAGTAAATTACATTTTTTAACGAATGTTGTTTCAAGAGAATGTCTCTGTTAATATGAATCAATGCAACCATTTTAGAAATGCTACTGTCCTACTTTGTTTTCCATCCAAGATAAGTTAGATGCTTCTTTCTGTCACCGTTTGTTTCATCCTCCTTTATCGGCAAGTAATTATTTCCTTTTTTGCCTCTGTTAAAACAGGGCTATCGATTCAACTTGTTGCTATTGTGACATTTTGCTTCACTACTCGAAACACTTATGTTTTAAGAGTGTTTTGTGCAGTTCAACTTGAATGTCACACCGGTGTCTTTGCTTAATTTTGGTGGAACTGCACAAAAGGAGATCGAGATTTGTTTCCAGTCTTCGTGGCGAGTTGTTTCAAACCTTGGTCTCAACCACATGATGTGCAGTGCGCTTTGAGATGTTGTGCTACTTGTTTTTGTACTGTTTTAAATAAATGTTGAATTGAAGCTATTGTATTGCTGTCTTTTCCCATTAAGTAGCGAACAAAAATGGGACCAACCCAGACATGATGCTTGTTGCTTTGTTACAACAAATTCAGCATCACCCCCTTTATAAGCTAGTAATTGATGCCACTCTCAGAATTAACTACTGAATCTTATTTCAAAACTGCAACATTTGTTAGGGATTGGCAGGATTACCATTTTTGTGGCCGCATGTTTCATCCTCCTTTATTAGCCAGTAATTGATTCCTTTTTTTCCTCTGTTTAAACAGGGATATCTATTCAACTTGTTGCTATTGCGACATTTTGCTTCGCTACGTGAAACACTTTGCTTGATTTCAATGCAACTGCACAAAACGAGATTGGATTTCCTATTCGTGTTGGCAGATTCGTATTTTATCTTGTCCGTCTCATGAAAGGTCAGTACAGGCCTTCATCCACATGATTGTGCAGTGTGCTTTGAGATGTTGTGCTACTTGTATTGGTACTGTTTTAAATAAATGTTGAATTGAAGCTATTGTATTGCTATCTTTTCCCATTAAGTAGTGAACAAAAATGGGACCAACTCAGACATGATGCTTGTTGCTTTGTTACAACAAACTCTGCATCACCCCCTTTATAAGTAGATGGAAGCACATAATGTTGTTGCGCCCACTCTCCCCGGGAACTGTTTATGCTTTTCGTTAATCTAACGCCGCTGGTAAAATTAAGCGATGCCACTCTCAGAATTAATTAACTACTGAATCTTAGTTCAAAACTGCAACACTTGTTAGGAATGGTACTATCCTGCTTTGTAGTTCTTTCTACATGTTTAACCAAGGTATTGTTAAGATAATGTCTCTGTTAAAATGAATCAGTTGCATTGTTTTAGGAATGGTACTTTTCTGCTTTGTCGTTCTTTATACATGTTGAAACAAGGCATTGTTAAGATAATGTCTCAGTCAATATGAATGAATCACAGTGATGGAGAATTGTTACTCTCCTGCTTTGTTTCCCATTAAGATAAAGTAGATCAGTAGATGCTTTTCTTCTAGGAGTACAAGTCATCAACCGTTATTTCTCAGTAATTGTTTCCCTTATACCTATTGTTGCTTACAGGGATATCAAAATTAAAGCTCGGTTTTATTCCGACTTCGATTTTAGTTGAACTGCACAAAAGGAGCCAATGTGTCCAAGGCAAACTGCTGCATTACTGGGTCCAGTTGGTCGTTCCACTTTGCAGAAAAAAGCAGTCACTGTTTGCGCTACATTACAGAAGGAATGACCGAGAAGCTTTACAGAGTATTATTAGACACCGGTGACATGACTAGTCTGCAGAGACCATTGGCAATTTAACAACACGTGTAGTGCCCTGAGCAAAAAGTGCCCAAACAAGTACAAGAAGCTACGACAGGACTCCACGATCATAGGCATTACATATTTTGAATGGGAAAAGCTTGTCAAAGTTTAATCATTGATGTTAGCAAGAAGACGTTAGTTTAATATATTGGAATTGGAAAACCTTGTCAAAATTTGCTCATTGATGTTAGCCAGAAGACATGCATTTGATATTTTTGAGTGGGACGCCCTTGCTGTGAGCAGCGTCGAGTATTTTTTCCTATTCCTGTATTCAGTTTAGAAGTAAATAGTTACTCTGCTGAGATATTCCTGTGTTAAGAGTTTGTTCTGAATATTGTCTATGTAATGTCAGGCCTTGTGTTTGATTGCAAAGTTGAGCTTGGAATGTTGTGGCATGCGGCATCACGAGCTGTTCACCGTGCCTCCTGAGAATAATGCTTCGTATTGTTTTGCATGTCAATCTAATGACAGTGATTTGCTTGTTAAGAAGATCATCCTCTTCTGTTGTTTCCGTGCTTAAGAAGTTCATCGTCTGGTGTTTCATTCATAGCCTATATGACAAGCCAGGTAGGTTAGACGTGAAACCATATGATCTTCCGACCAACTCATGATATTAGGCCGTGATTGGATCGTCGTTTTCCAACCAAAACTGCTTGTAAAACTGACGCTTGTAAATTAAAGCAGATGGTCTCGGGCGAAGGCGCTTGGTTGGTCGATTTTGACTAGTAAAATATCGGAAGTACTTCACACACGATAAAAATGATGAACGACACTCGGACGATTGCTAATACAGCCGTTAGCTGCTGTTTCAGCCTTGCCCATGGATGGCATGATACGCACGTCGTGCATGTATCGTCTGGTAATGTCGTCCATATAGCAGTGCTCGTAAAATATACACTTGTCTCTCAAATTACACGCGTAACCCGCCGGTTTTACTTACAGACCTCGGGCCCTCGGTTTCATTACGCCTGTATTTTACGCGTTGTTTCCGATGATGAGTAAATTACACTTGTATGTTAATACAGGTTTGAAATAAACCAGAGCTCCCAAGCGCGGCCTTACCATTTCATGTCGTCTCAGTTTCTCGAAGGTGCTCATAGGTGTCCGATGATCCTGGCTTCCTGAATGAACAGCGGGCGCTGTATCAGACCATCCGTAGGGCCCGCGAGGCCCTCTCCGTTGTCCTTCGAGTTGTTGCGCTCGCCGTGGCGCCGAGCATTGTTAACATCGTCAACGAACATGAGGATTCAGGAGATGACTTTATTTTGACTGGATGACACTAGGGACCCACTAGGGCCATAGCCGTACGTATGCAAGTGCCTCCTTATTATGTACAACTATTTTTTTTGCTTTCTCCTGGTTTCCTGACATCACGGTCCCACACCATTGTCAACCTATGTAGTCAATATAAACGAGAGAATTGCACAAGGTGCGGCCGACAGCTGGGACCAAGCAGCTCGAGCAATATTTGTGTTTTTGAGGCGTGAGCACTGCAGAGTTTTTCTTGGCGATGATTTCGTTGTTGTTCATAGGAGAGCAGGGTATTAACTGGGCGGGCTGTGGCCCGTCTAGCCCAGGCCAGATATCCAGCCCACATACTAATTTTTTCAAGATGAAAATGGCTAGCCCAGCTATACGTCTTTTTGAGGAATACCCAGGCAAGGTCAACTTGTTATTCTCCGCCCCGCTGGGCTACAAATCTTTCCTAGGAGGGATGCATTAGGCTTAACAGGAAAATGGGCTTTAAAAAATAATAAATGGGATGTAATTATAAAAACTGGGCAGTAACTATAAAAAAATGCACCAAACACGAAATTAGTTTATAAAATATTATTTATGGATTTTGAAAATCTCAAATTTTCATTGTTGCGCGCCCAATGTTTCGTTGGATTTTTACGTAATACAAATTTATATTTAATCTCACTAGAAATTTCGGGATAAAAATATTTCGGATCCCATCAAAATGTGGAAAATTTTATTGAGTTCTGTCTTCAACGGTTGGTTGAAATTATTAGTCGTTGTCCTAGCTAGAAAATGGGCTGTACTTTTAACAAACTGTAAATGGGCTGTTGTAAATTCCATTAGAATTCAAAAATGGGCTGTACATTCTTACAAAACGCAAATGGGCTATAAGTTCTCTGCCACACACTTGTGGGCCTACTAAGTGACGCATCCCCTAAAAAAATAAGTTGACGCGTATGCAAGGCTTTGTCAACTTATTATAGTCAACACACGGTTCTAGCAGCAGTGGCCGTTGGATGTCTATCCAACGGATGTCGTGCTTCTTCTTCAATCTCGGATATTCTTAGCTTCGGCCGCCCAAAAAATGATTCCTCCCCCTGACATCTGGGGCGCACCGTTTCGGAGGTTGGCCTGTGGGCCTACTAAGTTGGAGCGTACCAAGGGCTGTGTCAACTTAGTCAATATAAACGATTCTACCTTCAGGGACCGTACGATGTCCATCCAACGGCCGTAGTGCTTCTTCAACCTCTGGTCTTCTTGGTCCAGCCGCCTAAAGCAGCGCCGGTCGTGCTGCCTGCTCCTGTCTCCCGTGGCCGGCTGTGCTGCCGCAGAGGCCTCACCGCCCCCATACTACTCCCACTGCTGGCCAGGCCATCCCTCCACTCACCCACACCCCCTGTTATTCTGCGGCGACGGCAGCCTCACACCGCAGCCGAACCAGTGAACCCTCATACTCCTCTCCGCGCGGGCTTCCGCTGCTGCGTCTTCCCCGGCTCCGCGTCGTCCCCTTCCTAGGCCTCGCCGTCGTCCACCGCCCTGGTGCTCTCGGCCCGGCGTGGTCAACGTGGTCAACGACCGACTTCCATCGGAAGAGTACTGTACGTGGAGAGGCTGACAGCTGGGTCCACGGCGGCCGCAAGGAAGTGCCTCCTTATTACGCGCAAAATAATTATTCCTCCACCTGACAGCGGGGACCCACCGGACGGGCCACCTTATTTCGCGAAAAAAAATGGTTCCCCCCTGACTGCTGGGATCCACCGGACGGGCCACCGTATTTCATGAAAAAACGTTCCCCCCGCTGTCAGCTCGGACCCACCGGAAGTGCCTCCTTATTACGCACAAAAAAATGAATACTCCCCCTGCTAGCTGGGACCCACCTTGGTGGGAGGCTGACTTGTGGGCCTACTAAGTTGATGGGGATGGAGGGCTTTGTCAACTTAGTCAATATGAACGATTCTAGCTCCAGTGACCGTACGATGTCCATCCAACGGCCGTAGTGCTTCTTCAACCTCTGGTCTTCTTGCTCCAGCAGCCCAAAGCAGCGTCGGTCGTGCTGCCTGCTCCTGCCTCTCGTGGCCGCTTGTGCTGCCGCGGAGGCCTCACCGCCCCCTACTATTCCCACTGCTGGCCAGGCCCTGCGGCGACAGCAGCCTCACACAGTAGCCGAACGAGTGAACCCTCATACTCCTCTCCGCGTGGGCATCCACTGCCGCGTCTTCACTGGCTCCGCGTCATCCCCTTCCTAGGCCTTGCCGTCGTCCATCACCCTGGTGCTCTCGGCGCGGCGTGGTCAAGGTACGACTTCCATCGGATGTGGACTGTGCGTGGAGAGGCTGACAGCTGGATCCACGACGGCAGCAAGGAAGTGCCTCCTTATTACGCGGAAAATAATTATTCCTCCACCTGACAGCAGGGACCCACCGAACGGGCCACCGTATTTCGTGAAAAAAAAGTTTCCCCCTGACTGCTGGGACCCACCAGCTACACCTTCGCACGCAAGGAAGTGCGTCCGGGCAAAAAAAACGATTCGCCCCCTGACTACTGGGACCCACCAGCTACATCTTCGCACGCAAGGAAGTGCGTCCGGGCAAAAAAACCAAAACGATTCGCCCCCCTGACTGCTGGGACCCACCAGCTACATCTTCGCAGGCAAGGAAGTGCCTGACAGTCGGGACCTACCTGGTCGAAGCGTACGTAGCGTTGTCATTCTGGTCGCGAACGTGTACGTACATATATACTGGTCGATGTAGAGGCGCGCACGTGTCGTAGTAGAGGCGCGTACGTGTCGTAGTAGAGGCGCGCATGTAGCAAGTACACGTACGTACAGCGGCCAGGGTGCAAGAAAGAAAATACGGCCACGTACGTACATACGGGCAGGGTCTCAAACGCCTACTCGCGCATACGTACGACGAGGGCTCGTGTACATGGCTGGGTCGGAACAAAGAAACAGCGTCGTCGTCGTGTTCATGGGGAGGCAACAGAATGCGTCGTGTTCATGGGGAGGCAACGGAATGCATCGTGTTCATGGGGAGGGGTGTGGCGTACCGCAAAACGGAGGAAACGGACTTCCTACGGTCGAAACGGGGGTCCTGTTGATCGGGAGGAGTGTGGTGTACCGCAAAACGGAGGAAACGGACCTCCTACGGTCGAAACGGGGGTCCTGTTGATCGGGAGGGGTGTGGCGTACCGCAAAATGGAGGAAACGGACCTCCTACGGTCGAAACGGGGGTCCTGTTGATCGGGAGGGGTGTGGCGTACCGCAAAACGGACGAAACGGACCTCCTACGGTCGAAACGGGGGTCCTGTTGATCGGGAGGGGTGTGGCGTACCGCAAAACGGACGAAACGGACCTCCTATGGTCAAAACGGGGGTCCTGTTCATCGGGAGGGGTGTGGCGTACCGCAAAATGGGACTCCACGGGATACTGTTCATCTCCACCGTCGACCTCCTCCAGCCTCCACGGGCTACCGTCGACCTCCTCCAGCCTCCATGGGCTCCTGTTCATCCAGCCTCCACCGCGCGCTACTCCACCGGCTACTGTTCAACCACCCCTCCACGGGCACCCCTCCACCGTCTACTGTTCATCCAGCCCTCCATACCACGAGGTCCTGTTCAACCACCCCTCCACGGGCACCCCTCCACCATCTACTGTTCATCCAGCCCTCCACCACACCACAGGGTCCTGTTCATCAAGAGGCAATGCCACCGCTCACTGTTCATCCAACCCCCCCCCCCCCCCGCAACGCTCACTGTTCATCCAATTGATCGGCTTCAGTTAGCAGCAGTAGCGAAGGAATCGCTCGACCTGGTTCAGTTAACAGCCATTGATCGATCGCTCGGGTTCAGTAAGGCGTAGCCTGCAGTGCAATCACTCGGGTTCAGTTAGAGCCCAACGGCTCGCTCGGGTTTAGTTAGAGCCAACGCCTCGCACACACTCGCGTACGTGTACGAGAGAAACGCGCATCGCTCGGCCCCCGACCTCCCACCGTAACCGGGAACTCCCTGAAATTTACCTCCCCCTCGCTTCTACCACGGTTTTTTCTGTCATGGACGGCCCAAAGAATGTCATGCAGCTGCGTCTCCGTCCCGCCCAGGACGAAAAGCCCATTTTCTGTCATGATTTTTTGTCATAGAAGTAGGAGCCCACCACATCTATGATGATACCGGGTTTTGTCACAATTATCATCATAGAAGTGTCATATGTATGACAGAAAAAAAATTCGTTCGGCCCAAAATGTCACGGATGTGTCTTTTTTTTGTAGTGCCTCCAGAGCTCAGGAGCAGGCCTCACGGGAAACCTTGAGAGACACCTCGGCCTTCGCGTTTTCAAGATCACGCTGGTAGCGGCCAAGGTTGATGGCCACCTTCAGCTTACGTCGTTCCTCCACCAGCCAAAGACCCTCAGCCTTGAGGCATGCGTCGACATCCGTAAGTTCACCGCCGAGTCGGCTCATCGCGCTCATCGCCTCCTGGAGGAGCTCGTGGCGAATGACGCTCCTCCCGTGCTCGAACTCCAACGCGCGGCCCACCTCGTCCTCCGCCACGGGGGTTACAGGCGGGACGTGAAGTGGCGCACTCCCTCTCGGCAGGGGGCTGGGGGCTGGTGCTGCCCCAGGCGCTGGCCCGGCCTCACGAGGGGCCCCGGCCAGTCGGGGCCCGCTGCTTGAAGAGGAACTGAAGACCGAAGCCAACCATCTACTACCCATGACCAGAGGAGGGGTCCAGGGCACGCCCGCTAAGCTCCAAGCCAGGCCGTGGAGGAAGGACGGCGAGGCCGCATATTCGAAGCGCCATGAAGGCGAGTGCACCTCCCCGGCCGGCCCTGCGCCAGGCGCGACCTGCCGGCTCGAGACGCTCAAGGCCGGCGGGGGAGTCGAGGGAGGCAGAGGACGCTTCTCGAGGGACACAGCGGCCCTGACGGAAGGGGTCCTGGAGAGCCAACGTTAGGGATGAAAGCAGTAGTGAAGAAATCACAAGGTGCAATACTTACTCGTCGACAGCGATGTACTTTCGTCGCTTCAACGGCCCGAAGATACCGCCGCTACTCGGAGATCCTTTCCTCTTGCGGAGCTCCTCAAAGTCCACGCAAAGCCGACCGAAGTGCTGGACATGGCGGTCGGTGCTGGGTGCAGCCGGAGAGGAGCTCGAGGGGACGGCTTCAGGGGTGCCGGGCTGCGGAGAGCAGTCGAGCGTCACCTCACCGCGACCTCCCGAGGCCTCCGTAGTTTCGTCCTCGGGAGTCGAGTACTGCATCGTCTCAGCAACCGACTTCCCAGGGGGGAGAATCACGAGTTCCTAAGGACGACGCCCCAGGAGCCCCAGGCGGCATCTACACGCCAGCACTCGTGCCGCCAGCCTCCGGCGGCGCTTGCCCCCCCTGCATCCACATCCGGGGCGAGCTCGGCGCTAGCTACAGAGAAGGGAACCACGTTGACGGGGTTCTCGCGAGGCCCCACCAGGCCGTCTGGGCGCAGTCCCCACTCATCAAAGGAAGGCATGCTCTCTACGAATTCAGCCTTGTTCGTGCAGCGGTACAGCAGACAGCTCTTCCCGGACATGTCGTCCGGCAAAGGGACACCTGTCAGGACCTCGAGCACTGAAAGTGCGTTATATCGACTAGAGGTGGGTGAATAGGCGATTTTTATGAATTCTTCACTGAGGAATTTGCGGGTGAGGAAATTCCTTAGCGAAGAACTACTTGCAGCGGAATAAGTACTCAAAAATAAACATAACAGGATACAAGCATGGTCATCATGATGAAATGAAGACAGGCACAGAGTACAGAAAGCGGTAAGCACAGGATAACACAGGATGAAGACAAACAGACTGAAGAAATTGAACTGAGGAAATTGAGAAAGTCTTCAGTCAAAGTCTTCAAACACAATATATGACAAGCACACAACACAGTAATGAGGAAATGAAAGAGTTGAGGAAATAGAACCAGTAGGCTTGGTGAAGACAATGATTTGGTAGACCAGTTCCAACTGCTGTCTCAGTTGTACATCTGGTTGGAGCAGCTAGGTATTTAAACCTGAGGACACACAGTCCTCACCGTATTCTCCTTGAGCTAAGGTCACATAGACCTCGCCCAATCACTCGTGGTAAGTCTTCAGGTGACTTCCGAACCTTCACAAACTCGGTCACTCGGCGATCCACAATTCCTCTTGGATGCTCTAGACCATGACGCCTAACCGTCTGGAAGAAGCACAGTCTTCAAAGGTAACAAGTGTCGGATCCACGCAGGATCAATCTCTTCAGTGATGCTCAATCACTTTGGGTTTGTAGGTGTTTGGGTTTGGGTTTTCCTCACTTGATGATTTTCGCTCAAAGTCCTCGGAGGATGGGATGCTCTCAATGACAAGTGTTAGTTTCTCTCGGAGCAGCCAACCAGCTAGTAGTTGTAGGGGGCGGCTATTTATAGCCTAGGGAGCAGCCCGGCATGATAAGACATAAATGCCCTTCAATGATATGACCGTTAGGTGGGTAGATATTTTGGGACAGCACAAATGGCATATCTTTTTTAATAAATTAGTCCGAGGCCGAGAAATTTTTGAGAAGTCCTTATTGAACCTCCTATAAAAACCGGCGTGACCAAGGAAACTTCTTATACCTTTGATGTCCTTGGGACATGGCATCTTTTCAATAGCATCAACCTTGGCTTTGTCAACCTCAATACCTCTTTCAGAAACTTTATGCCCCAAGACAATACCTTCATTAACCATAAAGTGGCACTTTTCCCAATTCAAGACAAGGTTAGTTTCTTCACATCTCTGCAAAACTCAATCAAGGTTGCTCAAGCAATCATCAAAAGAGGATCCATAGACGGAAAAGTCGTCCATGAAAACCTCACAAATCTTTTCACAAAAGTCAGAGAATATAGCCATCATGCATCTTTGAAAGGTAGCAGGTGCATTGCATAAACCAAAAGGCATACGTCTGTAAGCAAAAGTACCAAAAGGGCAAGTAAAAGTAGTCTTTGATTGATCATTGGCTGACACAGGTATTTGAGAGAAACCAGAATAACCATCTAGAAAGCAAAATGTGTATGTTTGGATAATCTTTCTAGCATTTGATCGATAAAAGGTAAGGGGTAATGATCTTTCTTAGTAGCCTTATTTAATTTGCGGAAATTAATTACCATCCTATAACCTGTAATAATTCTTTGCAGGATCGACTCATCTTTATCATTAGGAACGACGGTAATACCTCCCTTCTTAGGGACACAATGGACAGGACTTACCCACTGACTATCAGCAACGGGATAAATTATACCTGCCTCAAGGAGCTTTAGTATTTCTTTTCTTACCACTTCCTTCATCTTAGGATTCAGCCATCGTTGATGATCACGAACTGGTTTTGCATCTTCTTCCAAATTTATTTTTTGTTGACATAGAGTGGGACTAATACCCTTAAGATCATCAAGAGTATATCCAATAGCAGCACGGTGCTTCTTCAGAGTTTTCAATAATCTTTCTTCTTCATGCTCTAAAAGGTTAGCACTAATAATAACAGGATATATCTTTTTCTCATCGAGATAAGCATATTTAAGAGTATCAGGTAAAGGTTTGAGCTCAAACACGGGATCACCCTTGGGTGGAGGAGGATCCCCTAGGATTTCAACAGGCAAATTGTGTTTCAGGATAGGTTCCTGTTTAAAGAACACTTCATCTATTTCCCTTGTTTCATTCATAAACATATCATTTTCATGGTCTAGCAAATATTGTTCTAAAGGATCACTAGGAGGTACGGCAATAGAAGCAAGACCAATAATTTCATCCTTACTAGGCAATTCTTCTTCATGGTGTTGTCTACTAAATTTAGAGAAATTAAACTCATGAGACATATCACCCAAGCCAATAGTAACAACACTCTTTTCGCAGTCTATCCTAGCATTAACGGTGTTCAAGAAGGGTCTACCAAATATAATGGGACAAAAGCTATCTTGTGGGGAACCAAGAACAAGAAAATCAGCAGGGTATAGTTTTCCCACACAAGACTTCAACATCTCTAACAATTCCAATGGGTGATATTGTATCTCTATTAGCAAGTTTGATGGTAACATCAATACCTTCTATCTCAGCAGGTGCAATTTCATGCATAATTTCTTTGTATAAGTCATGAGGTATAGCACTAGCACCCATATCACATAAGCCATGATAACAATGATCTCCTATTTTAACAGAAATAACAGGCATGCCTACCACAGGTCTATGTTTATCTTTAGCACAGGGTTTAGCAATTCTAGCAGTTTCACCGCAGAAGTAAATAACATGCCCATCAATATTATCAGCCAAGAGATCTTTAACAATAGCAATATTAGGTTCAACTTTAACTTGCTCAGGAGGTGTATAAGTTCTAATATTGCTTTTACGAACCACAGTTGAAGCTTTAGCATGATCCTTTATCCTAACAGGAAAAGGTGGTTTCTCAACATAAGAAGTAGGAACAATAGGATCATTATAGGTGATAGTCTTTTCTTCAACTTTAGTCGGTGCAGCTACTTTTACTTCTATGGGAGAATGATATTTAAACCACTTCTCCTTGGGGAGATCAACATAAGTAGCAAAAGATTCACAGAAAGAAGCTACTATCTCAGAGTCAAGTCCATATTTAGTGCTAAATTTACGGAAAACATTGGTATCCATAAAAGATTTAACACAATCAAACTTAGGTGTCATACCTGACTCCTTACCTTCGTCGAGATCCCAATCTTCAGAGTTGCGTTTAATTCTATCCAATAAATTCCATTTGAATTCTATAGTCTTCATCATAAAAGAGCCAGCACAAGAAGTATGGAGCATGGTGCGATTGTTATCAGAAAGCCGAGCATAAAAACTTTGAATAATTATTTCTCTTGAGAGCTCATGATTGGGGCATGAATATAACATTGATTTAAGCCTCCCCCAAGCTTGAGCGATGCTTTCTCATTCGCGAGGCCAAAAATTATATATATAATTGCGATCACGATGAACAAGATGCATAGGATAAAACTTCTGATGAAATTCTAATTTCAATCGTTTGTAGTTCCATGACCCCGTATCATCACATAGCCTATACCATGTCGATGCATCTCCCTTCAAAGATAAAGGGAATACCTTCTTCTTAATAACATCACCGGGTATACCTGCAAGCTTAAATAATCCACAAACTTCATCCACATAGATTAGGTGCTCATCAGGATGCTTTGTTCCATCTCCTGAAAAGGATTAGCTAGCAGTTTTTCTAACATACCCGAAGGAACTTCAAAGGGAACATTTTCATTTTCGGTAGATTCAGTAGGTTGAGGAGCAACTCTTTGCTCTACAGGTCGGGGTGAAGATACCCCAAACAAGCCCCTCAGAGGATTACTTTCCATAGTAACAAGTGACAGTAAATTTCAGCACACTATATAAATTTTTCCTTACCAAATTCCACCTACCAAAGGTGCTTCACTCCCTAGCATCGGTGCCAGAAAAGAGTCTTGATGACCCACAAGTATAGGGGATGTATTGTAGTCCTTTCGATAAGTAAGAGTGTCGAACCCAACGAGGAGCAGAAGGAAATGGTAAGCGGTTTTCAGCAAGGTATTCTCTGCAAGTACTGAAATAAGTGGTAACAGATAGTTTTGTGATAGGATAATTTGTAACGAGCAACAAGTAACGAAAGTACATAAAGTGCAGCAAGGTGGCCCAATCCTTTTTGTAGCAAAGGACAAGCCTGGACAAACTCTTATATAGAGAAAAGCGCTCCCGAGGACACATGGGAATTGTCGTCAAGCTAGTTTTCATCACGTTCATATGATTCGCGTTCGGTACTTTGATAATTTGATATGTGGATGGACCGGTGCTTGGGTGCTGTTCTTACTTGAACAAGTATCCCACTTATGATTAACCTCTATTGCAAGCATCCGCAACTACAACAAAAGTATTAAGGTAAACCTAACCATAGCATGAAACATATGGATCCAAATCAGCCCCTTACGAAGCAACGCATAAACTAGGGTTTAAGCTTCTGTCACTCTAGCAACCCATCATCTACTTATTAATTCCCAATGCCTTCCTCTAGCTAGGCCCAAATAATGGTGAAGTGTTATGTAGTCGACGTTCACATAACACCACTAGAGGATAGACAACATACATCTCATCAAAATATCGAACGAATACCAAATTCACATAACTACTAATAGCAAGACTTCTCCCATGTCCTCAGGAACAAACGTAACTACTCACAAAGCATATTCATGTTCATAATCAGAGGGGTATTAATATGCATATAGGATCTGAACATATGATCTTCCACCAAATAAACCAACTAGCATCAACTACAAGGAGTAATCAACACTACTAGCAACCTACTAGTACCAATCCCGGACTTGGAGACAAGAATTGGATACAAGAGATGAACTAGGGTTTTGAGAGGAGATGGTGTTGGTGAAGATGTTGATGGAGATTGCCCTCTCCCGATGAGAGGAGCGTTGGTGATGACGATGGCGATGATTTCCCCCTCCCGGAGGGAAGTGTCCCCGGCAGAACAGCTTTGCCAGAGCCCTAGATTGGTTCCGCCAAGGTTCCGCCTCGTGGCGGCGGAGTCTTGTCCCGAAAGGTTGCTTATGATTTTTTCCTCAATGAAAGACTTCATATAGCAGAAGATGGCCACCGGAGAGCCAACAGGGGGCCCACGAGGCAGGGGGCGCGCCCAGGGGGTAGGGCGCGCCCCCCACCCTCGTGGACAGGTGGTGGCCCCCCTGATGTATTTCTTCCGCTCAGTATTTTTTATTATTTCCAAAACTAACTTTCGTGGAGTTTCAGGACTTTTGGAGTTGTGTAGAATAGGTCTCTAATATTTTGCTCCTTTTTCAGCCCAGAATTCCAGCTGCCGGCATTCTCCCTCCTTATGCAAACCTTGTAAAATAAGAGAGAATAGGCATAACTATTGTGACATAACGTGTAATAACAGCCCATAATGCAATAAATATCGATATAAAAGCATGATGCAAAATGGACGTATCAAGGCTCTCGTGACGTGAGCCATGACGATCAAGATCAGGCTGGCGCCAGGCGGGCGCCAGCCCGCGCAGTGTCCATGTTTCCCCTTTGGTGCTAAGGGAGCGAGCGCAGGCGCGGAGTACCGAGGCATCAAGCAAAGGTTTCCATATCGGTGCAACAAGACCAAGACCAGCAGGACGGCAAGACGGAGGTCACCATGGAGCCCAAGGCGGCGTCACCACCAGAGCCTTTTGTAGGCGAAGACCGCTTTTGTCAGGATAAGCTGTACTAGCTGTCCCCTTTCAAATTGGCCATTGTTGGCTCCCTTCCCGCTCAATATTTGGGAAGAGGACCAGGGCCTATATAAGTATAACTAGCCGCCACAATAGGGGGGATCGATTCCATCTTCCATCCTCTCACCCACAAGCACACCAAGCACAAGAACACCTCAACCTTAGGAGGTTGTTCTTCCCCTTGTACTGTTCATCATCAGCCCAAGAGGCAATCCACCACCATCACACTAGAGTAGGGTATTGCACCACAACGGTGGCCCAAACCACTATAAACCCCGTGTCCTTGTGATTGTGAGTTCGTTGAGCTCGTTCTTGAGATCTTAGCTAGTTAGAACGCGGATCGGTAGGAGGGAGAGAACTTAGCGCGCACCCCAGAGTTCAAACCTTAAGGGTTTTGCCGGAACCCGTGATCCGACAGCTGGCGCCTGCCTGGCCTTGGTCGTCATGGCTCACGTCACGTGAACCTCGCGAGGTGCCCCTTGCATAGAGATCTCCGCTCCTCGGGAGCCAGCCTAGTGAGGCTGTCCCCGAGGAGGTCTTGGTGTTGTCCGCCTCGCGAGGCTTGGTCCCTCATGAGGGTCTTGAGTGGTTGTTGCTGAAGATGGGTCGTACCAGGCCATTGGTGGAGCACGCTTGTCGGTGTCAAAACCGGCGGATCTCGGGTAGGGGGTCCCTAACTATGCGTCTAAGGCGGATGGTAACAGGAGGCGGGGGACACAATGTTTACCCAGGTTCAGGCCCTCTCAATGGAGGTAATACCCTACTTCCTGCTTGATTGATCTTGATGATATGAGTATTACAAGAGTTGATCTACCACGAGATCGTAGAGGCTAAACCCTAGAAGCTAGCCCATGATTATGATTGTTCTTGTCCTATGGACTAAACCCTCCGGTTTATATAGACACCGGAGGGGGCTAGGGTTACACAGAGTCGGTTACAAGGGAGGAGATCTACATATCTGTATTGCCAAGCTTGCCTTCCATGCAAAGGAGAGTCCCATCCAGACACGGGACGAAGTCTTGAGTCTTGTATCTTCATAGTCCAACAGTCCGGCTAAAGTATATAGTCCGGCTGTCCGAGGACCCCCTAATCCAGGACTCCCTCGGTAGCCCCTGAACCAGGCTTCAATGACGATGAGTCCGGCGCGCAGATTGTCTTTGGCATTGCAAGGCGGGTTCCTCCTCCGAATACTCCATAGAAGATTTTGAACACAAGGATCGTGTCCGGCTCTGTAAAATAAATTCCACATACCACCGTAGAGAGTATAATATTTTCACAAATCTTAATCTGCAGACAACTTTTCATAGTGTGATGCTCTGTCGTGGTTTGGTCATGACGAACCGTTTTTCCCAGCCTACCACTGCACGTGTTGCGAGGTGGTTTTATTGGCACGTCTTGTCGAAGCAGAGATCGTGTTCCTCTTATCACGGGATTCTCATCAATACGGGTGTGGGTAACCCAATCGCGCCTGTTGGTATGACTCCTCGATTTAGGCAAGGTCCAAACGGCCACGCGGAGGACGCTCGGTATTCACCCCCTTTATAAAGGGGCCAAGTCCTGTCCTTTTCTTCTCGCGCTCGATCCTTCCCTTCCCCCACCTCGAATTCCAACACCCGAGGCTCCGGCTAAGCGCTCCGGACCTTCAATCATGTCCGGATCCAACCTTCAAGGCCGGTGGATGGCCTCCTCTGTCACAGAGGAGGACATCAAGAAGCTAAGAGAAGCCAGGTATCTGACCGCCGAAATCTCGCACAGGCTGCCTGCTCCAGGGCAGGTCATCCCTACTCCCGAATCCAATGGGAGTGTCGTATTTGTTTCCCACCTCCCCCGAGGGCTAGGCTTTAGTCTTGATCCCTTTGTTAGCGGGCTTATGTTCTTCTACGGGCTCGATTTCCATGATCTGGCTCCGGATTCCATCCTTCACATCTTGTCGTTCATCGTCATGTGCGAAGCCTTCCTCCGCGTCACCCCACACTCCGGCTTATGGCTCAAGACCTTCAATGTGAAGCCGAGGATGATCGATGGGCGACACGCAGAGTGCGGAGGTGCCATAATAAGCAAAGGCGTCGATGCTCCATGGCCGGAGGGTTCCTTCCCGGAGATGTCCAACTTATGGTAGCGGGAGTGGTTTTACATCACGGCTCCCCGAAGCACTAAGTGGGTAGGTGCCCCCGCCTTCCGTTCGCCCCCCCCCCCCCCGCCACAACTGGCGTCGTGGGTCAACAAGGGGCTGGACTGGGGGCCAGTTAACGACGTGCCGATACTGCAGAGTCGCATCCGAGATCTCCTCGAGAGAGATGCCAGCCTTGTCAAGGTAATGCAAGTCATGCTAGTTCGTCGGGTCCTGCCATGCCAACGTCGACCTCTCCATATGTGGGAGTTCAACCCGGAAGGACCGCGAACTATTCAGCAATTCTTCAGCGTGACGCTCGAAGGGATGTATGGATTGTTCTTCAGACCACGAATAAAGTGTCCGGACACCACCGAGGATGCGGGTCTAAACTGCAATCGTCCAGATACCCAGGTAAGTAATTCTGCGGACGAACACGCTGTCTTTTTATTTATCACATCATTCTGAAAAGTCGCTCTTTGACCAGGACTGGATAAAAAAGGCGAAGATGATCAGGTGTTCGGCTCCCCTTCCCGAAGGCTCACTGAATCCTGTACTAGCCAGGATGCTTGAGTATGCACCTCACCAGGTGCCATCAGAGGAAGATAAAGGGAGGAATAAGGAAGCCGAAAGCGGGCCTCACGCATTACTCATCCGAACCGGGGGAATTAGTGTCTCCACAAAGGAGGATAACCGGGGAGAAGAATCTAAAATTCACTCTCCCCAAGGACGGAAGAGGACCGCCTCTAAAGATTTGGAAACAAGGGTTTCCAAACGAGGGAAGAAACCTTCGCCAGGGGGTCCTGCCCCGGAGGGCAACCTTACCGCACAGTGCCCGCAAGGGGATCAGCCCTCCACCGAGCTGTAAGTGAACAAGAGTACTTTTGGTAAATATATCTTGCTTCATCTCTGAGGACAATAACCGAGACGTATGTCTTGCAGTTCGGATCGTAGCCCTTCTCGACAGAGTTCGTCTTCGGGGGATCTTCTTCCGGAGATGATGGAGAGCGAAACGCCTCCCCCTTTCTCCTCGCCTCATGAGGCAGACGACCCTGAGGTGTCGTCGCAGAGAATTTCTCCTAATCCGCCAAGGCCAGAAGGTAACCCTTCGGCCACCCAAAGTCCGGAGGATTCGGCTCCTAAGGAGAGCAATAGAAAGAGTCCGGGACTGCCCGGTGCACAACCGGACGTGCTGATGGGACTTCTGGAGCAAGCGAGTATCTCAGAGGCGCATCGTACTTTAATGGGTACGATGGTTGAGAGGATTGCATCCGCCGAAAGTGGGTTGCATGAGGCTTTTATGAGCCTACTAAGAGGTTTTGAGGTACGCAAAGTAATATATATATATATATTGACGGTACCGCACACGCTAGGTGTGCCCTTATGCAGACAGTAGCCCCTGAGACTCTGGTTGCTGTCCAAAGGAGGCAAACAGAGGATCGTAGTCCCAGGTAATGATCATGCTACTTTTATGTGCAGGCGGCTGAGGGTCCGGTGCCTAGCCGGACTGGTGAGTTTGCCGAACTGAAGCGGCAACTTGATGCAGCAGATGCCGACATTGTGCTTGTAAACAAGCGGCTTGACGAGGCACAGGGTATGTATTCTCCGGTGGTTAATAGATATTAAGAGGAGCATGATGCTAGTATCTATAATATGTTGTGACTGCAGATGGAGCTGCCGCCGTGGAGACCCTTCGGGCGGAGCTTGCCCAAGCCAAGGAACAAGCCAGGAGAAGTGATGCGGCCGCCCTAAAGGCGGTCGAAGAATTAAGAGCCGAACAGGCTGCTCATCGCCAGAGCAAAGATAAAATAGCCAAGATGGTTGTTAAGCTGAAGGATGCCGCCGACTGGTATGAGCTTCTCGAAAAGGACAATCAAGCGAAAGTGGCGGACCTGGAGAAAGCCATGGTAGCAGCCAAGGAGACCCGCTCGAAAATAAGAGCAGCGAAGGAGGAGCTTCGTCAAGCCGGAGATATCACGGCTGGGAAGCCCTTTTTGTTGCGGACGAAGTTCAGAGATCCGAAGTATGCCCCTCTAGATCAATTATGGAGTGTTGCAGACGCGTACGTGGACTTGGCAACGAGTGCTGCTAATGCGACTAAATTTTTCAAAGATCAAAAAGATCATGAAGTGAAAAAGTTGTTCTGGTCGTAGTTCAGTGCTCCAACGCGTCCGCTGCTGCTGAATGAGCAAATGGCCGAGTGGGCTGAGCTCCATAGGTTGTCCGGGCTTGCCATGAGGTCTGTCGTGGATCATCTTTGGCCGGAAGGACCAAGGCCGAATAGTTATTTTGGTTTAGTGCAACGATTCCTTGGTGTTGTGCCGCATATCGACGCTGTAAAGAGGTCGGCGTGCATAGAGGGTGCGCGGATGGCTCTTGCTCGTGTTAAAACATACTGGGCAGAGATGGAGGCCACCGCTATTGCAACCCAGAGTCCGGTCGTAGGCCAGGCATCGGCCGAGCACTATTTTGAAGAAGTCCTAGAAGGCGCTCGTTCAATAGAGGCTCAGTGCTCGAAGAGTATCATGTTCTAGTTACATGTAACCCAATTGTAAAAACAATGCTATTAGGATTATAAAGGCTGTGTTTATACTTTTGCCTGAAAGTATTATGATGCCTCCTATGCGGCCGTTTATGTATGTATATAACCTGAAAGTTTGCAGTCGTCGGCTTCAGCCCCCATGCATGTAATGCGGGCGTGTTCGGAAAAGCGCATATTCACACTTGATCCAACGTCTTGGTCCATTAAGGAGGTGATAGTGCGGCGAACAAGGCAATCGGACTATATTGCTTTAACACTTTCACTTAGCCATAGGAGTTTGACAGTGGGGCTACTATATAGCCCCTGGTACTTCCGTGTCTATCCGAAGATGGTGCGCGTACATACATGACCGGGAAACCGGTCCTTCGTTAATGCGGAGGAATCGCGAAGATTCCGATGAGTCATCGAGTGGTTGACCAGTCTCGCGCTGTATCATGACAGTCAGTTTTCGGCTTTCTCTACTGAGGTGTTCGTCCGGATGAACCAGGGCACAATCGCAGTAGTTCTCCCAGTGCTACCTTAGCCGATATAGCGGAACGTAAGGTACCAAAACATGGGAGCCGGGCAAACCCACCTAATGACCAAAGACATGATTCGGAGCTGATGCATATAAGGCCAAACTCGCGACGCCGAACACTCCCTAAGGTATTCGATCTTTACAACATATACTGGGCTGAGTAACGCCCTTGATAATGAACCCTGAATTTCCAGGTACCTGCATTAGTCTGGCGTGGCGAAATGCCAATAACGCCAGCGTCCCTCTCGGTTATGTTTAGTATCCGAAGGGTGTAAAGCAACAAGAGAGAGTAAGAAAGGTTTACACAGGGTCTTAATCTAAAAAGAAACCTTTGAGCGGGGCCCTGCTGCACGTCTGCGCCTGTGTCTCCGTTGTGCCGTATCCTGGAAGGGTGTAGCACGATTATCATCTATAAAAGAGAAAAACTCAGGTGAAAGTATTCATGCGAAAACTGGTTATTCTTAATAAACCATTAAAATTTAATCTAAATAAGGGCAACCCAAACTGTAGTTCATTTTTACACGCGGGAAGCCCCTAGCGCCACTTATGGGGATATATCCATCAACCCAATCTCGGGTTTATCTCAGCTGTTACAGCCAGTGTTGCACCGGACTCGTCTAGCCGTGTCCGCGGTCTTGACGACAGATCATTTATTCTGGTTGGAGAGGCCCGTCAGTGTTCGGCTGCTAAAGCCGTCACACATTCTTCCGTACACAAGGAACGCTCTGCGTTTCCGCTAACTATGATGGTGCCACATGGACCGGGCATCTTAAGCTTAAGATAAGCATAATGCGGTACTGCGTTAAAACGAGCGAAGGCCGTTCTTCCGAGTAGTGCTTGATAGCTGCTTCGGAATGGAGCGATGTCGAAGGTTAACTTTTCACTTCGGAAGTTGTCGGGAGAACCGAATACAACCTCTAGTACTAGAGAGCCCGTGCAGCGGGCCTCTGGGCCTGGTATTACTCCTTTAAAGGTAGTATTGCTTTGGTTAATCCTTGTCGGGTCTATCCCCATTTTGCGGACTATGTCCTGATATATCAGATTGAGACTACTGCCGCCGTCCATAAGGACTCGGGTGAGATGGTATCCGTTAATTATTGGGTCTAGCACCAAGGCAGCAGATCCTCCGTGTCGGATACTATCCGGGTGATCCCTACGATCGAAAGTGATCGGGCAGGCTGACCAAGGGTTGAATTTGGGGGTGACGGGCTCCACGGCGCATACGTCTCGGAGTGCGCGTTTGCTCCTCCTCTTCATTGCGTGAATCATGTTCACAGTTTTGACCTCTGGCGGGAATTTTTTTCTGTCCCCCAGTATTTTGCTGGCGAGGCTCATCCTCGTCTTCACTTAGTGTCTCCCTCCCCTTGTGTTCGGCGTTTAGCTTACCGGCCTGCTTGAAAACCCAGCATTCTCTGTTGGTGTGATTCGCAGGTTTGTCGGAGGTGCCATGAATCTGACATAATCTGTCTAGAATCTTGTTTAGGTTGGACGGTCCATCTCTGCTGCCTTTAAATGGCTTTTTTCGTTGACCGGATCGTGAGCCCCTGAATCCGGCGTTCACCGCCGTGTTTTCTGGGCTGTCTTCATTGTTTCGACGCTTGCTTTTGTTGCGTCGTGGTTTTCCATTGCCATCCCTAACTTCGGATGTGCCTGGGTCGCCGGTGCCGCTATGGGCCAGCCAACTATCTTCGCCCGCGCAAAAGCGGGTCATAAGGCTTGTCAGGGCTGCCATTGTCCTCGGTTTTTCCTGGCCGAGGTGTCTGGCGAGCCATTCGTCCCGGACACTGTGCTTGAAAGCTGCTAAAGCTTCGGCGTCCGGGCAATCGACGATTTGATTCTTCTTAGTGAGGAATCTGTTCCAAAGCTTTCGGGCTGACTCTCCGGGCTGTTGAATTATATGACTTAAATCGTCTGCATCCGGAGGTCGGACATAGGTCCCTTGAAAATTAGCCCTAAAAGCATCCTCAAGCTCTTCCCAACTTCCAATTGAGTTTTGGAGGAGGCTTTTCAACCAATGCCGAGCTGGTCCTTTCAACTTGAGGGGCAAGTATTTCATGGCGTGGAGATCATCTCCGCGAGCCATATGGATATGAATTATAAAGTCCTCAATCCAGACCCCAGGGTCTGTCGTTCCGTCATACGCCTCTATGTTCACGGGTTTGAATCCCTCTGGGAATTCGTGATCCAGCACCTCATCGGTGAAGCATAGGGGGTGCGCGGCACCCCTGTACTTGGATGTGTCATGATGTTCTGACGGTTGTAGTGTTCGGTTTTGATTCTGTGTCGGAGCACGCTTCCGAGATCCGTAGATGGACCTGGTCATACTGACATCGTTAGCCGCCCTATCGCGGCCACGGGGTGGTCGATCCGGCTGATTGGCCGTTTTATTTTTCGGTTGTGTGGGCTCTAAAGCCTCGTCATTGAATGCAGGTAGCAGCTTGCGCTTTGGATAGCTCTTTGTGTGGCGACTGCCATCGTACTTTTCTGCGGTGTCGAGCACCTTGTTCCATCTACTGTTGAGTGTATTTTGCGCGGCCTTGAGCCTTTGTTTCTACTTCTTTAGGCTCCTCGCGGTGGCAAGAAGCCTTCTATGGAGGTTTTCTTGCTCCAAGTGCCTTTCCGGGATGATGTGTGCATCATCGTCCGGACTGTTCTCCTCTCCGGAGACAGGTTGATTAGTTTTACCCTCGGCGTCACTGTTGTCGGACGGCGGCTCCGTACTATGTTCGCCGTCCACTGGCTCGTCTTGCTCTGTCGATGGGTCCATGTGGTCGTTGTTTCTTCTGGAGTCGACCGGGGTGTTATTTTTTCTTGCACTGTTGTCGCTATTTTTGCCGAGGCGGGATTTGGAGCGGTGCCTACGCCGTCGCTTTGGTTGCTTCTCGAGGGAACTATCCTTCGCTGCATCCTTTCGTTCCTCGTTGTTGTTTTCTTTGGGTGTATCCACCATATATATATCGTGTGATGAAGTGGCTGTCCAGCGCCCTGTGGGCGGTGGTTCCTGTTCCTCTCCTGCATCGTCGTCCATACCGTCGATGTCTTCGGAGCCGAAATCGAGCATGTCGGTTAAATCGTCGACAGTGGCTACTAAGTGGGTGGTGGCTGGGGAGCGAATTTCTTCGTCGTCCGCATCCACTCTAGCCGGACATAGTTCGGCCAAGGGTCTCCTGACAAGGAGAGAGATCCTAATGAGTTTAGCACGTCGCCCAGTGGCGAGTGCTGAAAGATATCCACAGAGGAAAACTCCATGATCGGTGCCCAACCAGATTCGATTGGCACAGATGCAGGCGGTTCGGAGCCCGTGGCCGGGGACGAATCCAAGTGTCCGGCAACACGGGTCTCATAAGAGGTGAAGTCAATATTCGGCTCTATCGCCGCTGTGTGCGCGGCCTCCGAGGCGGGGTCTATCCACCCGTCCTCGGACGGCACGATCTGCTCCGGATTGAGGGCCGGAGTAGTTGTAGGTGTGATCTCCCGAACATTGTCCGACGGCAGGGCTAAGTCATGCTCGTCGTGACTGCGCAGCGCACCTGACATGGGCTCGAATCCGTCGAAGGTCAAGTCTCCGCGGATGTCGGCGGTATAGTTCAAGTTTCCAAACCTGACCTGATGGCCAGGGGGGTAGCTCTCGATCTGCTCCAGATGGCCAAGCGAGTTGGCCCGCAGTACGAAGCCATCGAATACGAAGATCTGTCCAGGGAGGAAAGCCTCGCCCTGGATCGCATCGTTGTCGATGATTGAAGGAGCCATCAAGACTTTATCGTGACGGCATAGTGGAACCCTCAATGAAAGCACCAATGTCAGTGTCAAAACCGGCGGATCTCGGGTAGGGGGTCCCTAACTGTGCGTCTAAGGCGGATGGTAACAGGAGGCGGGGGACACAATGTTTACCCAGGTTCGGGCCCTCTCGATGGAGGTAATACCCTACTTCCTGCTTGATTCATCTTGATGATATGAGTATTAGAAGAGTTGATCTACCACGAGATCGTAGAGGCTAAACCCTAGAAGCTAGCCTATGATTATGATTGTTCTTGTCCTACAGACTAAACCCTCCGGTTTATATAGACACCGGAGGGGGCTAGGGTTACACAGAGTCGGTTACAAGGGAGGAGATCTACATATCCGTATTGCCAAGCTTGCCTTCCACACAAAGGAGAGTCCCATCCGGACACGGGACGAAGTCTTGAGTCTTGTATCTTCATAGTCCAACAGTCCGGCTAAAGTATATGTTGGGGAACGTAGTAATTTCAAAAAAAAATCCTACGCACACACAAGATCATGGTGATGCATAGCAACCAGAGGGGAGAGTGTTGTCTACGTACCCTCATAGACCGTAAGTGGAAGGGTTTTATCAACGCGGTTGATGTAGTCGTACGTCTTCACGATCCGACCGATCCAAGTACCGAACGCACAGCACCTCCGAGTTCTGCACACGTTCAGCTCGATGACGTCCTTGCGTTCTCGATCCAGCAAGAGGGGCGAAGTAGTAGATGAGTTCCGGCAGCACGACGGCGTGGTGACGGTGTTGGTGAAGAACAATCTCCGCAGGGCTTCGCCTAAGCACTACGAAAACTATGACGGAGGATAAACTAGAGGGGACGGGGTTGCGGGCACACGGCTTGGTGTTTCTTCATGTGTCTTTGGTGCTAGCCCTGCCCCTCTATTTATATGTTGAGCCCTGGGGTCGAAACTTGGAGCAAAATCCTCCTCAAAGTCGGTTTGCCCGAAAGGCAAGAGTCCCACTCGGACTCCAGGACCAAACGCCACAATCCTTGGCGTCTGGCCCAGACGCCATGGGCCTCGGCGTTTGGCCCCCTGGCCTCCGCAAAACTCCTTTTGCACCGACTTATAGCCCCGTGGGCCTGACCCCTTGGCCTAACCATATCATCCAATATATGAATCTTTACCTCCGGACCATTTCGGAGCTCCTCGTCATGTCCGTGATCTCATCCGGGACTCCGATCAACATTCGGTCACCAACATACATAACTCATATAATACTATATCGTCAATGACGTTAAGCGTGCGGACCCTACGGGTTCGAGAACTATGTAGACATGACCGAGACACTTCTCTGGTCAATAACCAATAGTGCAACCTGGATGCCCATATTGGCTCCTACATATTCTACGAAGATCTTTATCGGTCAAACCGCATAACAACATACGTTTGTTCCCTCTTTCATCGGTATGTTACTTGCCCGAGATTCGATCGTCGATATCTCAATACGTAGTTCAATCTCGTTACCGGCAAGTCTCTTTACTCGTTCCGTAATACATCATCACGCAACTAACTCATTAGTTACAATGCTTGCAAGGCTTATAGTGATGTGCATTACCGAGTGGGCCCAGAGATACCTCTCCGACAATCAGAGTGACAAATCCTAATCTCGAAATACGCCAACCCAACAAGTACCTTTGGAGACACCTGTAGAGCACCTTTATAATCACCCAGTTACGTTGTGACGTTTGGTAGCACACAAAGTGTTCCTCCGGTAAACGGGAGTTGCATAATCTCATAGTCATAGGAACATGTATAAGTCATGAAGAAAGCAATAGCAGAATACTAAACGATCAAGTGCTAAGCTAACGGAATGGGTCAAGTCAATCACATCATTCTCCTAATGATGTGATCCCGTTAATCAAATGACAACTCATGTCTATGGCTAGGAAACATAACCGTCTTTGATCAACGAGCTAGTCAAGTAGAGGCATACTAGTGACACTTTGTTTGTCTATGTATTCACACAAGTATTATGTTTCCGGTTAATTCAATTCTAGCATGAATAATAAACATTTATCATGATATAAGGAAATAAATAATAACTTTATTATTGCCTCTAGGGCATATTTCCTTCAGTCTCCCACTTGCACTAGAGTCAATAATCTAGAGCACATCGCCATGTCATTTAACATCAATAGTTCACATCACCATGTGATTAACACCCATAGTTCACATCATCATGTGACCAACACCTAAAGGGTTTACTAGAGTCAATAATCTAGTTCACATCGTTATGTGATTAACACCCAAAGAGTACTAAGGTGTGATCATGTTTTGCTTGTGAAAGAAGTTTAGTCAACGGGTCTGCCATATTCAGATCCGTATGTATTTTGCAAATTTCTATGTCTACAATGCTCTGCACGGAGCTACTTTAGCTAATTGCTCCCACTTTCAATATGTATCCAGATTAAGACTTAGAGTCATCTGGATCAGTGCCAAAACTTGTATTGATGTAACCCTTTACGACGAACCTTTTGTCACCTCCATAATCGAGAAACATATCCTTATTCCACTAAGGATAATTTTGACCGTTGTTCAGTGATCTACTCCTAGATCACTATTGTACTCCCTTGCCAAAATTAGTGTAGGGTATACAATAGATCTGGTACACAGCATGGCATACTTTATAGAACCTATGGCTGAGGCGTAGGGAATGACTTTGATTCTCTTTCTATCTTCTGCCGTGGCCGGGCTTTGAGTCCTACTCAATTTCACACCTTGTAACAAAGGCAAGAACTCTTTCTTTGACTGTTCCATTTTGAACTACTTCAAAATCTTGTCAAGGTATGTACTCATTGAAAAAACTTATCAAGCGTCTTGATCTATCTCTGTAGATCTTGATGCTCAATATGTAAGCAGCTTTACCGAGGTCTTTGTTTGAAAAACTCCTTTCAAACACTCCTTTATGCTTTGCAGAATAATTCTACATTATTTCCGATCAACAATATGTCATTCACATATACTTATCAGAAGTGATGTAGTGCTCCCACTCACTTTCTTGTAAATATAGGCTTGATTGCAAGTCTGTAGAAAACTATATCCTTTGATCAACTTATCAAAGCGTATATTCCAACTCCGAGATGCTTGCACCAGTCCATAGATGGATCGCTGGAGCTTGCATATTTTGTTAGCACATTTAGGATTGACAAAACCTTCTGGTTGCATCATATACAACTCTTCTTTAATAAATCCATTAAGGAATGCAGTTTTGTTTATCCATTTGCCAGATTTCATAAAATGTGGCAATTGCTAACATGATTCGGACAGACTTAAGCATAGATACGAGTGAGAAACTCTCATCGTAGTCAACACCTTGAACTTGTCGAAAACCTTTTGCGACAATTCTAGCTTTGTAGATAGTAACACTACTATCAGCGTCCGTCTTCCTCTGGAAGATCCATTTATTTTCTATGTCTTGTCGATCATCGGGCAAGTCAACCAAAGTCCACACTTCGTTCTCATACATGGATCCCATCTCAGATTTCATGGCCTCAAGCCATTTTGTGGAATTTGAGCTCATCATCGCTTCCTCATAGTTCATAGGTTCGTCATGGTCAAGTAACATGACCTCCAGAACTGGATTACCGTACCACTCTGGTGCGGATTTCATTCTGGTTGACCTACGAGGTTCGGTAGTAACTTGATCTGAAGTTACATGATCATCATCATTAGCTTCCTCACTAATTGGTGTAGGAGTCACGGGAACAGATTTCTGTGATGAACTACTTTCCAATAAGGGAGCAGGTACAGTTACCTCATCAAGTTCTACTTTCCTCCCACTCACTTCTTTCGAGAGAAACTCCTTCTCTAGAAAGGATCCATTCTTAGCAACGAATATCTTGCCTTCGGATCTGTGATAGAAGGTGTACCCAGTTGTCTCCTTTGGGTATCCTATGAAGACACATTTCTCCGATTTGGGTTTGAGCTTATCAGGATGAAACTTTTTCTTATAAGCATCACAACCCCAAACTTTAAGATACGACAACTTTGGTTTCTTGCCAAACCACAGTTCATACGGTGTCGTCTCAAACGGATTTAGATGGTGCCCTTTTTTACGTGAATGCAGCTGTCTCTAATGCATAACCCCAAAACTATAGTGGTAAATCATTAAGAAACATCATAGATTGCACTATATCCAATAAAGTACGGTTATGACGTTCGGACACACCATTATGCTCTGGTGTTCCAGGTGGCACGAATTTGTGAAACTATTCCACATTGTTTTAATTGAAGACCAAACTCATAACTCGAATATTTGTCTCCGCGATCAGATCGTAGAAACCTTATTTTCTTGTCACGATGATTCTCCACTTCACTCTGAAATTCTTTGAACTTTTCAAATGCTTCAGACTTATGTTTCATCAAGTAGATATACCCATATCTGCTCAAATCATCTGTGAAGGTCAGAAAATAACGATACCCGCCGCGAGCCTCAACACTCATCGGATCGCATACATCAGTATGTATTATTTCCAATAAGTCAGTTGCTCGCTCCATTGTTCTGGAGAACGGAGTCTTAGTCATCTTGCCCATAAGGCATGGTTCGCAAGCATCAAGTGATTCATAATCAAGTGATTCCAAAATCCCATCAGCATGGAGTTTCTTCATGCGCTTTACACCAATATGACCTAAACGGCAGTGCCACAAATAAGTTGCACTATCATTATTTACTTTGCATCTTTTGGCTTCAATATTATGAATATGTGTATCACTAAGATTGAGATCCAACGAACCATTTTCATTGGGTGTGTAACCATATAAGGTTTTATTCATGTAAACAGAACAACAATTATTCTCTAACTTAAATGAATAACCGTATTGCAATAAACATGATCAAATCATATTCATGCTCAACGCAAACACCAAATAACACTTATTTAGGTTCAACACTAATCCCGAAAGTATAGGGAGTGTGCGATGATGATCATATCAATCTTGGAACCACTTCCAATACACATCGTCACTTCATCCTTAACTAGTTTCTGTTCATTATGCAACTCCCGTTTCGAGTTACTACTCTTTAGCAACTGAATCAGTATCAAATACCGCGGGGTTGCTACGAACACTAGTAAAATACACATCAATAATCTGTATATCAAATATACCTTTGTTCACTTTGCCATCCTTCTTATCCACCAAATACTTGGGGCAGTTCCGCTTCCGGTGACCAGTCCCTTTGTAGTAGAAGCACTTAGTCTCAGGCTTAGGTCCAGACTTGGGCTTCTTCACTTGAGCAGCAACTTGCTTGCCATTCTTCTTGAAGTTCCCCTTCTATCCCTTTGCCCTTTTCTTGAAACTAGTGGTCTTGTTAACCATCAACACTTGATGCTCTTTCTTGATTTCTACCTTTGTCGATTTCAGCATCGCGAAGAGCTCGGGGATTACTTTCGTCATCCCTTGCATACTATAGTTCATCATGAACTTCTACTAACTTGGTGATGGTGACTAGAGAATTCTGTCAATCACTATTTTATCTGGAAGATTAACTCCCACTTGATTCAAGCGATTGTAGTACCCAGACAATCTGAGCACATGCTCACTGCTTGAGCTATTCTCCTCCATCTTTTAGCTATAGAACTTGTTGGAGACTTCATATCTCTCAACTCGGGTATTTGCTTGAAATATTAACTTCAACTCCTGGAACATCTCATATGGTCCATGACGTTCAAAACGTCTTTGAAGTCCCGATTCTAAGCCGTTAAGCATGGTGCACTAAACTATCAAGTACTCATCATATTGAGCTAGCCAAACGTTCATAACGTCTGCATCTGCTCCTGCAATAGGTCTGTCACCTAGCGGTGCATCAAGGACATAATTCTTCTGTGCAGCAATGAGGATAATCCTCAGATCACGGATCCAATCCGCATCATTGCTACTAACATCTTTCAACATAATTTTTCTCTAGGAACATATCAAAATAAACATAGGGAAGCAACAACGCGAGCTATTGATCTACAACATAATCTGCAAAATACTATCAGGACTAAGTTCATGATAAATTTAAGTTCAATTAATCATATTACTGATGAACTCCCACTTAGATAGACATCCCTCTAATCCTCTAAGTGATCACGTGATCCATATCAACTAAACCATGTCCGATCATCACGTGAGATGGAGTAGTTTCAACGGTGAACATCACTATGTTGATCATATCCACTATATGATTCACGCTCGACCTTTCGGTCTCCGTGTTCCAAGGCCATATCTGTTATATGCTAGGCTCGTCAAGCTTAACCTGAGTATTCCGCGTGTGCAACTGTTTTGCACCCGTTGTATTTGAACGTAGAGCCTATCACACCCGATCATCACATGGTGTCTCAGCACGAAGAACTTTCGCAACGGTGCATACTCAGGGAGAACACTTATACTTTGATAATTTAGTGAGGGATCATCTTATAATGCTACCGTCAATCAAAGCAAGATAAGATGCATAAAAGATAAACATCACATGCAATCAATATAAGTGATATGATATGGCCATCATCATCTTGTGCTTGTGATCTCCATCTCCGAAGCACCATCATGATCACCATCGTCACCGGCGCGACACCTTGATCTCCATCGTAGCATCGTTGTCGTCTCGCCAATCTTATGCTTCTACTGACTATCGCTACCGCTTAGTGATAAAGTAAAGCATTACAGGGCGATTGCATTGCATACAATAAAGCGACAACCATATGGCTCCTGCCAGTTGCCGATAACTCGGTTACAAAACATGATCATCTCATACAATAAAATTTAGCATCATGTCTTGACCATATCACATCACAACATGCCCTGCAAAAACAAGTTAGACGTCCTCTACTTTGTTGTTGCAAGTTTTACGTGGCTGCTACTGGGCTTAGCAAGAACCGTTCTTACCTACGCATCAAAACCACAACGATAGTTTGTCAAGTTGGTGCTGTTTTAACCTTCGCAAGGACCGGGCGTAGCCACACTCGGTTCAACTAAAGTTGGAGAAACTGACACCCGCCAGCCACCTGTGTGCAAAGCACGTCGGTAGAACCAGTCTCGCGTAAGCGTACGCGTAATGTCGGTCCGGGCCGCTTCATCCAACAATACCGCCGAACCAAAGTATGACATGCTGGTAAGCAGTATGACTTATATCGCCCACAACTCACTTGTGTTCTACTCGTGCATATGACATCTACGCATAAAACCTGGCTCGGATGCCACTGTTGGGGAACGTAGTAATTTCAAAAAAATTCCTACGCACACGCAAGATCATGGTGATGCATAGCAACGAGAGGGGAGAGTGTTGTCTACGTACCCTCGTAGACCGTAAGAGGAAGCGTTTTATCAACGCGGTTGATGTAGTCGTACGTCTTCACGGTCCGACCGATCCAAGTACCGAACGCACGGCACCTCTGAGTTCTGCACACGTTCAGCTCGATGACGTCCTCGCCTTCTCGATCCAGCAAGAGGGGCGAAGTAGTAGATGAGTTCCGGCAGCACGACGGCGTGGTGACGGTGTTGGTGAAGAACAATCTCCGCAGGGCTTCGCCTAAGCACTACGAAAACTATGACGGAGGATAAACTAGAGGGGACGGGGTTGCCGGCACACGGCTTGGTGTTTCTTGATGTGTCTTTGGTGCTAGCCCTGCCCCTCTATTTATATGTTGAGCCCTCGGGTCGAAACTTGGAGCAAAATCCTCCTCAAAGTCGGTTTTGCCCGAAAGGCAAGAGTCACACTCGGACTCCAGGACCAAACGCCACAATCCTTGGCGTCTGGCCCACTGGCCTCCGCAAAACTCCTTTTGCACCGACTTGTAGCCCCGTGGGCCTAACCCCTTGGCCTAACCATATCATCCAATATATGAATCTTTACCTCCGGACCATTCTGGAGCTCCTCGTCATGTCCGTGATCTCATCCGGGACTCCGAACAACATTCGGTCACCAACATACATAACTCATATAATACTATATCGTCAACGAACGTTAAGCGTGCGGACCCTATGGGTTCGAGAACTATGTAGACATGACCGAGACACTTCTCTGGTCAATAACCAATAGCGGACCGTGGATGCCCATATTGGCTCCTACATATTCTACAAAGATCTTTATCGGTCAAACCGCATAACAACATACGTTTGTTCCCTCTGTCATCGGTATGTTACTTGCCCGAGATTCGATCGTCGATATCTCAATACCTAGTTCAATCTCGTTACAGGCAAGTCTCTTTACTCGTTCTGTAATACATCATCCCGCAACTAACTCATTAGTTACAATGCTTGCAAGGCTTATAGTGATGTGCATTACCGAGTGGGCCCAGAGATACCTCTCCGACAATCGGAGTGACAAATCCTAATCTCGAAATACGCCAACCCAACAAGTACCTTTGGAGACACCTGTAGAGCACCTTTATAATCACCCAGTTACGTTGTGACGTTTGGTAGCACACAAAGTGTTCCTCCGGTAAACGGGAGTTGCATAATCTCATAGTCATAGGAACATGTATAAGTCATGAAGAAAGCAATAGCAGAATACTAAACGATCAAGTGCTAAGCTAACGAAATGGGTCAAGTCAATCACATCATTCTCCTAATGATGTGATCCCGTTAATCAAATGACAACTCATGTATATGGCTAGGAAACATAACCATCTTTGATCAATGAGGTAGTCAAGTAGAGGCATACTAGTGACAGTTTGTTTGTCTATGTATTCACACAAGTATTATGTTTCCGATTAATACAATTCTAGCATGAATAATAAACCTTTATCATGATATAAGGAAATAAATAATAACTTTATTATTGCCTCTAGGGCATATTTCCTTCAGTATATAGTCCGGCTGTCTGAGGACCCCCTAATCCAGGACTCCCTCAACGCTCAAGTCCGCAGGCAGGCAAGTCTGGGCACCCCCGGTCCCAGAATGCCGATAGTAGCCCCGGGGCCCAAGGCGCGCCCGGACTTGGCTTCGAGGCGAAGCCAAAGGGCAAGTGCGTAGCGCCGCGGGCCCCAACCGCCTGTGGCCTTGATTGACGCGTGGCGATTGATGGGACGTGGGCGTCTCCGCTTCCCCACGCTGCCTCGGCAACCGTTCAACCTGACAAAAGGCTGGCGCACGCTGCAGAGCCTTCATTGCCTTCCTTCGTCTTGCTCTAGATCCCCTTTCCTGCTCTTTGCCCCCAGAGACTCCAGATCCGCACGAACTCCTCTCCAAGCCTGCAGCCGATGGCATCCGACAATGCGAAGGCCGCGCAATCGCCCTCCTGGTACGAGCCCGCCTTGGGCGCGCCCAATGTCTCGGTGAAGAACCTCGCCACCGCGCTCCTGACGGCGGCGGGCGACAGCAACGAAGGAGGGGAGACCATGCTTCGGGTCGGCTCCGCCGAGTCAGAGGCCTCCGATAGTACCTTCTATCCCTTCCTCATGCACAGTGTCTGCGGGGCTGGTCCCCCCTTCTCTGAGTTTTTCTATGATGTCCTCCGCCATTACAAGCTTCACGCCCTCCATATTCATCCCAACTATGTCCTTCTCATGTCGATCTTCGCCTTTTACTGCGAAGCATTCGTGGGGGTGATGCCGTCCGTGGCGCTGCTTCGCCACTTCTTCTACCTTCGGAACAAGGATGGCCCATGCTCGGGGTGCACCAGCTTTGTTGCGGCCAACTGAAGGAACGCACTCTCGAGGGCAGGGAAGAAGGCAGATGGCTTCCGGAACAATTGGGTCCTCATGGACGCTAAGAGCCCCTACCCTCGGCTGGTGCTGCCTACGGGGATGCCCAAGCCTCATGACGGGTGGAGCAGCACAAAGCTCAACGACCCGCGGGCGGAGCAGGTGTTGGTGAAGATGGCGGCCGACCTGAAGCCTGATGATCCAAGGGCGGAGAAGCTGACGGGGGCCATGATAGTCAAGGAGTTCCTGTCGCAGCGCCTGGCTCCACTCCAGGTACGCTCGCGCCCCTTGTGGAAGCTCTTAGACGAGGGAGGCGACCTCCGCCTACGCCCGGAAGCCTTGTCCGACGAGGAGCTGGACAAGGTTCTCCACCTCCTGGTGGCAGAGGATCACGGGTACCCGCCTGATACCCATCTTCCGCTGTACCGCCGCCCGGAAGGGGCAAAGATCGCCACTGCCATGCCTGTCTTTAACAAGTGCGGGCTCGTGCCGGCCGCGCCTACCGGGGCCCCGGCGGCGGCGGCCCCGATGATGGTGTCCTTCGGCGAGTCCGACGAGGAGGAGAGGCCTGACTCAGAGGCGACCCGAGAAGGGTCGGGGGAGACTTCCCCTTTTTGTGCGGCGGATCTCCTCTGCACTTTCCCTGACGAAGACGAGGCCGGTGAGCATCCAGTGAGGGAGTCGCCGATCCCTTTCGGGGTCACGACAAGGTCCGGGGGCACCCCACCGAAAAAGCCGCCGGCCGGGGTTCCGAAGAAGAGCCGATCGGCGCTGATCCCCCGAGGAGACGCTTCTGCTCCGCCGCCAGCCGGCGCTGCTGCGGGTCTGGCCACTGCACCCTTGTCCGTCCCTGGGGCTCGCGTGCCGGTGCCCCACCCCGCGAAGCTTCCAGGTTTGGTGCTTCAGAAAAGGCCGAGGGAGTATGCCGCCATAGACCAGTAAGTGCTTCGTCCTAATCCTTCGTTTCTGTCCTTGCCATAGTTTCTTGATGTCTCCCTCCGCATTGATAGGCCTCCGTCGGTGGTGAAGAAGAAGAAGGAGACAACCACAACCCCTGAGGCCCGGCAGCCAGCTGCTGCCGCGCCTCCTCTGGCACGGAGGGATGGCGACGACTCCCGAGCTTCAGCGTCCGGGTCATCCTCGCGAGATCCAGAAGCCCGGCCTCGGGAGAAGGCGATCTCCGCAGCCAAGCTGGCTCCTGAGGCCTCCGCCCCAGCTCACCTGCTGAGGTCGCGAAGGCTCAGGAGCCCTCGACTCCTCTTGCTACCACAAATCTGCAGAACCTAGTGTCGATGTCGTCTCTTCCCACTTCCGTCGCACCGCTGGGCCGTGATCCCCCTGCTTTGCCTGGCGCCCTAGAGGACGCCCTTCTCATGCTGACCCAGCTTCGCGATGACATCCAGGGTGCTGACAGTCGGCTGGCGTCGGGGCGACTAGAGTTGGTCGCGGGGTGGCTGCGATTCGATGCGTCCGTGAGGGCAGCATGGGGTCAGGCCGTGGCAGCTTCTGAGGAGGGCAAGCGGGCCGCCGACCAGGCCGCGGCCGCCCGCGAGGTGGCGTTGAAGGATGCCGAGGCTGCCAAGGAGCGCTGCCGGGTGGCGGAGGTCGAGCTGGAGACCCTACGCAAGGAACGCGCTGCCGCGGCTCCCAGCACGTGGACGGGAGGAGAAGCTGAAGGCTCGAGAAGACGCGGTCACCGGCTGTGATGCTGAGCTGGAGCAGTTGGCGCAGGCGCAAGCCGTGGAACGCGATCATCTGGAGAAGCTGGAGAAGAAGGTGGAAGCGGAGAAGGCCCAGCTGGAAGCCAAGGCGAAGGTTCTGGCTAAGGATCGCGTGGACTTCAAATCCCTTGAACTGAAGTCCCGCGAAGCGCTGCGAGAGCTCTACGGGAAGGGCTTGAAGAAGCCATTGGCGACCGATGATGAAGGCCCCGTCAAGCTACTCCCTCAGCTCGTCACTGCGCTCGAAGGCATTGTTAATGGGATTGGTCCCATGGTGGAGGGGGAAGCTCGTGTGCTTTCCTCTTCGGCCCTCACGTGCGTCTTCAGCCACCTCCATCTTCGCGACCCCGACGTCGACCTCAGCGCCCTGCTTGAACCTGTGGACGAAGTGCTGCACAGCCGCTGCTGAAGCCGTGAAGGACCGGGTGGATGGCCTGCTGAACAAGTTCCTCCCCATCGACCCCGCGCCCCGGGCCTAAGGTACCGCCGACGCTACGGCCATGGCTGACGGCACGGGCGACGGCAGCGCCCAAGGCTGAGGAGAAGGCTTGTTGGTGGCGCTTCACTATTATTTCCTGCAACATGCACCATGCCTCGTGGAGGCGTTAAACTTTCGTTTGGTGTTTGAAGAACAATATGTCTTGTAATAATTAGGATTCTGTGATTTCCTTTCCGTTTGCTTGATGTTCTACATCAGCAGGGCCCGGTCCCGCGTGTACCTCAGCCGCCATTGGGTCATCCGGATCGCCAGGACGAGACCAAGGGGTGAGGGGCTACGTGACCAGTTAGGCTCCTGAGTCGCAATGCTCAGGAGTCCCCTTTGACGTTCAAACAGCCTTCGGGAAGGAAGCGTGGGAGTGGGTCTTGGCGTTCTGCGTCGGCAGGGCCCAGCCCCGTGCGTACCTCAGCCGCCATTGGGTCATCCGGATCGCCAGGACGAGACCAAGGGGTGAGGGGCTACGTGACTAGTTAGGCTCCTGAGTCGCGATGCCCAGGAGTCCCCCTTGACGTGCAAACAGACCTCCATACCTTTGCTCGCCGAGGTACCGCACCGGAGGGACGCGCGACGACCATGTCCGAGGGACCTGGCAGGGTGGCGTGCGCTAGGCGTGACCTGAGCGCGGACCCTGTGCCTAGCCCCCTCGCGCGACTCTCCCGAGGGGGAAGTGTTGCGATGAGGCTGGACACTAAGCCTGGAGGCACCCTGAGGTTGGTACGGCCATGGGGCCGCCCTTAGTTGTTTATCACCAGCGCGGAGCATAGCGCTTCCGCACTTGCACGGGCATAGCCGCTCCTCGACCGTGTCGACTGCCAGCACGGAGCATGGTGCTTCCACTGGTGCGTGGGTGGGGGCTCCCTCTGAGTGAAGCCCCCGGGGCGTGTACAGCCCCGCCCTGGCACGTGGCTTGCACGACAGGGCTAGACGAGGTGTGTCTGGGCACTCGTGAGCCAGCGTGGGACTCGTGAGGCCCTACCTCAAGGCGGGTTGTGCCTGATCTTGGTTTTTGATAGCTATGGTGGTTCTGCGAGAAGGTTAGGTGACCTGCGATGAATGAATCTCCTCAGGCGATCACATGAGAAGGCTAGACACCAATGACCCCAGGAGGTGACGTGAGCGGGGCCGGCCCGCCAGATAGAGCTCAGTCATTGGGTTTATCGACGCTGCAGGGACGGACCCGAGCACAGACGTCGTGCCCAGTCTTCTCATGCGAAAAATCCTGAAGAAAAACAGCCGGCGCGTGGCTCCCATGGTGACGAGGCACCGTGTCACGCACCCTAGCTCATCCGCCCGTGATTAGCTCATGCGAGGGCCAAGCACCAAGGGCCATGGGAGGTGATGTACACGGGAGCTGGCCCACGAGCTAGAGCTCAGCCTCTTGGGTTTAGCGACGCTACAGGGACTAACCCGAGCACAGACGCCGTGCCGACCCTTAATCATGAGGCGGTCGCGGGTGGGTTTGCAAGGGCACACGGTGTTCGTGGCATCGAAGTGTCAGACTGGCAGGTGATAATCATAAGGTAACTCATGCAAGGAGGCAAGCTAGTTCAAATAGATGCAAGAATGATACATGCCACAGGGACGGACCCATGCGGCCTGGGGATGATGCAGCCCGAGGGACGCCCCCAAAAGAGTAAGCTAAAGATGCAAAAGGATACATGTCGCAGGGACAGGCCGATGCGACCTGGGGATGATGCAGCCCGAGGGGCGCCCCCAGCTGAATAAACCAGAAAATGTCACCTGGTACCGTTGTTGACGAGGTGTTGGAGTAGCTGAAGATGCGTGCTGAAGAGGTCGTTCCTCACGAGTCGTCCGGCGGCCGGTTCCCGGGGGACCCCGGAGGTTCTGGCTCCTCCCCCAGGACCTCCTGGCGCCTGTCCTCGTGAGCCGCCAGGGCGCCCTGCATGAGCCGGTGGAAGGTGACAGCCGCGTTTGGCAGGCCGAAAGGCATGCGAACGTAGCTGTGAGGGGGACCCTCGCACTGACCAACGCTCGATGGCCAGAAGCGCCCCTGACATGCGGCCCTTTTGAGCCCTGGAATGTCGACCCAGACGCGCAGCTCGTCGTCCCCGCCAGGACAAGGAGCTGCACTAGGTGGTCGGCGGTGGTCGCCGTGTATGGCTCTTGCCTCTTGAAGCTCCATGTGGTCTTGGTGATGAACTCCTGAGCATCGGGCACCTCGTGCCTTGTGCCCTGATGAGGGAAGCATGCAGTGAAGCATGCCTCCACATGGTGCCCGAGTGCCTCCCTCGTGACGTTGGCTAGGTCTGAGGCCCTCCAGAAGAGAGCCCCCGATCCCAGCCTGAGGGGGGCACTGGGCGCACCTTCCTATGCGAGGGAGGGAGGCGCCCCATCTACGGGCGCAGGTCCTGAGGTGGTGCCGCTGGAGACGCGCTCTCCTGAAGCCCTTGATGGAGCAGCTGCTTCTTCTTCTTAGGGATGGCCTCAGGAGGGTAGACGGCACCTTCGTTATCTGGGTCTTCGGCCGCTGCAGCCTGGTAAGCACGCTCGAGGGAGCACACCGCGTCTGAGGGAGTCCCGGACTAAGGGGTCCTCGGGCGTCCGGCCTGTTAGCCATGGACCGGACTGATGGGCTGTGAAGATACGAAGACCGAAGACTGCATCCGTGTCCGTATGGGACTCTCCTTGGCATGGAAGGCAAGCTTGGCGACCGAATATGTAGATTCCTTTCTTTGTAACCGACCTTGTGTAACCCTAGATCCTCCCGGTGTCTATATAAACCAGAGGACTTGGTCCGGAGGGGGAGATACTCATTACCATAGTCATACAGGCTAGACTTCTAGGGTTTAGCCATTACGATCTCATGGTAGATCAACTCTTGTAATACTCATATTCATCAAGATCAATCAAGCAGGAAGTACGGTATTACCTCCATAGAGAGGGCCCAAACTTGGGTAAACATCGTGTCCCCTGTCTCCTGTTACCATCGACCTTAGACGCACAGTTCGGGACACCCTACCTGAGATCCGCCGGTTTTGACACCGACATTGGTGCTTTCATTGAGAGTTCCACCGTGTCGTCCCCAAAAGGTTTCGATGGCCCCTTCAATCGCCTACAATGATGCTGTCCAAGGAGAAACCTTTCTCCCCGGACAAATCTTCGTATTCGGCGGCTTCTCACTGCGGGCCAACTCATTTGGCCACCTGGAACAGATCGATAGCTACGCCCCTGGCCATCAGGTCAGATTTGGGAGCTTGAATTATGTTGCGGACATCCGTGGAGATTTGATCTTCGCCGGATTCAAGACCGCGGCGACCGCTCCTGGTCACCTTGATGAACATGACCTAAATCTGTCGTCAGACTGCATCTAGGAGACAGCTCCTGTGACCACTCTGGCCTTAGATCCGGAGCACACTGCGGCATCCAAGGATTGGAGGCTCAACCCCACCACGGAGGCCACAGATTCCCCAGCGTTGGAGCCGCACATGGACTTAACCTCACACAATATTTGTGTCACCGGAACTCCGGACTCATCTCTGGGTGTAAGTTCCGAACCATGTGAGTCCGTAGATGCTGAACTTGATCGTTTGTCGATCTTTGAGTTCAGCATCGCAGACATCTTCCAACACTCGCCCTTGGGCGATGTGTTAAGCTCATTAAAGAACTTGTCCTTGGCAGGGGACTCACGGCCGAACTATGTTCGGTTCGAACTAGGGGCTGATGATGGAGAATTTTGCTTCCCACCCGCCACCCACTTCATAGCCACTATCGAGGACTTAACCGACATGCTTGATTACGGCTTCGAAGACATCGTCATACGGATGACGATGTCGACAAGGAGCAAGTCCAAAACCCGCCATTCACTGGAAGACGGACGGCCACTTCTTCCTACGATGTATACATGGTGGATACGCCTGAAAAAACTAACAACGATGACAAAGAGGATCCAGTTGAGGATAAACCTCCTGAGAGACAGCCCAAGCACCAGCTTCCTTGACGCCGCTCTAAGTCACGTCGTTCTAAAGGCTGCAATACTGGCACCGGAAAAAATAATACTCCGGACGATACCAAAAACAATGAAGACCCCGTCAAGGTAACCTCCGAACAGGAGGAACGGGAAAATGGGCAAGTTAGCCCTGATGAACAGGCCATACACGGAGACTCGGAGGACAGTCATTATCTTCCGCTCTCCGAGCAAGAGGAGAGCCTTGGCAATGAGGATTTCATCATGCCTGAGGAACCTCTCCAGCAGGAGCACTTTAAACGCCGGCTAATAGCCACTGCAAGGAGCCTGAAAAAGAAGCAACTGCAGCTTCAAGCGGACCAAGATGTGCTCAATTATAGATGGACTGAAGTCCTGGCCGCCGAAGAATACGGCCTTAGTGGCCCAGCCAAAGTTACCTGAAGCGTAGATTGCTACCTCAGTTTGATGACGAGGCGCTGGAGCCCGTACCATCATCGCACAATGCGGCAGGCCGACCACAACTTGGTCAGGATAAAGCGGCAACTCAAGCTGAACACCAGACCGCCCCACCTCGCCATAAAGGTAAGAATAAAACAGCTCGGGGTTGTATATACGACCTTCGACAGGACTTGGACAATAGAGCAGGACACAAGATCGATCAACGGATCGCGAGGACATGCCTCGACACGCGACAACGGCTACCTATTCGGACGTAACAAACCTAGTCACGCCCGGGCCAAAAACTACAAATGGCGGAGGTACGTCGCAGTGTGGCCCAATATAGAGGCGCCGCACACCCTCTTTGCTTCACAGACGAAGTAATGCAGCATGAATTCCCAGACGGGTTCAAGCCCATGAATATCAAATCATACGACGGAACAACGGATCCCGTGGTATGGATCGAGGACTTCATGCCATCAAATACCTACCACTAAAACTCAAAGGACCAGCTCGGTACTGCTTAAACAGTCTGCCGAAAAATTCTATTGGCAGCTGGGAAGATTTGGAAGACGCCTTTCGCGACAACTTCCAAGGAAGATATGTCCGGCCACCGGATGCCGATGACTTAAGTCACATTGTCCAGCAGCCCAGAGAGTCAGCCAGGAAGCTCTGGACCAGGTTCTTAGTTAAAAAGAACCAAATCGTCGACTGTCCGGACGTGGAAGCCCTTGCGGCCTTCAAACACAGTGTTCGGGACGAATGGCTTGCACGCCACCTAAGTCAAGAAGGACCTAAATCCATGACAGCCCTTACCGCTCTAATGACCCGCTTTTGCGTGGGAGAAGACAGCTGGCTCGCTCATAGAAGCAACAGCGCCAGCGACTCGGGCACTTCCGAAATCCGAGACGGCAACGGCAAGCCACGACAAAATAAACACAACAGTCGCAATGATAATGAAAGATCACGTGACACAACGGTCAGCGTCGGATTCAGCAATCCCAAACCCGGTCAACGGAGAAAGCCATTCAAGGCGAAGAGAGACGAACCATCCAACCTAGACAGCATATTGGACCGACCCTGCCAGATTCACGACCACCCCGATAAACCAGCCAATCATACCAATATAAGCTGTTGGGTCTTCAAGCAGGCCGGCAAGCTCAACGCCGAACACAAGGGGAGGAGGCCGCCATGCGATAGGGACGACGAAGAAATTCACCAACCAAATACCGGGGGTCAGAAGCAAGTTCCCCCTGAGGGTCGACCAATCCCGGAGCGGAAATAGCAGTTAGGCTTCCGCCGCCCACTTCATATACCCGCGAAATTTGTATCGCGCATACATCACTACGCACTTAAGATACCATGGGCATCAGCGGAAATACAATACGGACAAGCCTGCAAACATTCCCGTAACATTTTTTATCTACATTACTCTTTCTTCCTTCATTATCTCTTAAAAACAGGTGACGCAAAGGACAAACATCTAAACTGACTTTATCGAAGTTCGGATCCGTACACTCACCTAAGGGGCTACTTCCGTCAAGGATTCCCCTCGCCGAGGACAGGCGGCGCAGACATGCGACAGGAGGTCCAAACTAACTTTTTGTAGACCGCACTCTTTATTTCGAGCCTGTAATATGCCTTTTTCCTCCACCTTCGACCCCGGGCATGCCAAATAGCCGGGGTTGTGGTCTTTTTATATATAAAATAATCATTGGCATATCGCTCAGGTCCCAGTAAACATCATCCAAATTAATCATTCGTTTCTCTTTCACAAATGAATTTGGCCCCTATAGCTATTTCACATGCATACCTCGGCACAACCTACCAGGGGCTCGGTATGGGAACAAATGAGTTGCCAACAAAGTCCGAACAGCTTTGTAAGTGTACTTCGGCGTCGCGAGTTTGGCCTTATATGTATCAGCTCCGAATCATGTCTTGGGTCAATGGTTGGGTTGCCCGGCTCCTGTGCTTGCTACCTTACGTTCCGCTCTATCGGCTAAGGTAGTAAAGGGATAACTACTGCGATTGTGCTTCTGGTTCATCTGGTCAAGCACCTCAGTAGAGAAAGCCGAAAACCGACTATCATGATGCTGCGAGAGCTGGTCAACCACTCGATGACTTATCGGAATCTATCGCGATTCCCTTCCTATCACACGAAGGACCTTTTTTTCAGGTCATATATGTAACGCACCATATTGGAATAAGTCGTACACATACCAAGGGCTATATCGTAGTCCCCCCTATAAAACTCCTATGGCTAAGTGAAATTGTTAATGCCCTATAGTCTGATTGCCTGGTTCGCCGCATTATCACCTCCTTCATGGACCAAGAAGTTGGGTCAAGAGTGATCAAATGCTGTTCCAAACACCCCCATACTTCCTACAAGGGGGCTGAAGCCGACGACTGGAAAACTTTCAGATTATATAAAAACAGCCGCACAGGAGGAACACAAGCTTTCGAGCAAAACATAAAAATAGATTAACTATAAAATTGTCTTTTACAATTCCCATACACCTCACTCGAATATTATGCCTTTCGAGCATTGACCCTCTATCAAGCGGGCGGCCTCTAAGACGTCTTCGAAATAATGCTCCGGTGCGTGACGGTCCTTGCCTTTGGGTGGACTCTTCGCGCAATATCGATGGCCTTCATCTTCCCCCAGAATGTCTTGACACGGGCAAAGGCCATCCGTGCACCCTCACTGCACACCGACCGCTTCACAGTGTCGATACGTGGCACCGCATCAACAAGTCGCTGCACCAAGCCAAAGTAGCTATTCGGAACATGCTCAGTTGGCCACAGCCGGATTATGACGTTCTTCATGGCAGCGCCGGATATCCTGTGAAGCTCAGCCCATTGGGACATCTGTTCATTCAGCAACAGAGGGCGCTTTGAGGCGCCAAATTGTGACCAGAAAAGCTTCTCCGTTGCATACCCCTCTCGCGCTTGGTAAAACTGTGCCGCATCGGAAGAACTCTTCGGCAAGTCTAAAAACTCGTCCGGAGAAATCCACACTTGGTTGCGCTGAGCATAGTTTGGATCGCCGAACTTAGCCTGTAGCAAAAAGGGCTTACCGGCCGCAATCTCCCCAGCTTGTTGGATCTCCTCACGGGCTGCTCTGGATTCAGACCACGCTTCTCTCGCCTCTCGTAAGGCCTTGTCAAGTTCAGCCGTTTTGGCTTCATTCTCCTTCTCAAGAAATTCACAGCGACCAGTAGCATTTTTTAGTTCGAGCGCCATCGTGGATATCTTCTCCTTGCCTTGGCGCCGAGCAACTTGTTCGGCCTTTAACTCAGCCGATGCCTTTTCAGCAGCCGCATTACTAAACCGGGCCTGTTCCTTGGCCCGAGATAGCTCCGCCCGAAGAATCTCAACGGCGACAGCACCATCTGCGGACATACATATCACAGTATATAACTTTCAGTGTCATGCTTATATTACAAAAATGTATGTGAAAGGACTGCTCCGAATACATACCTTGCGACTCGTCAAGACGCATATTGATTAACGCAATGTCATCCCCTGCCACATCAAGCTTCCGCTACAGCTCGGCAATGTCCGTAGTCCGGGAATTAGCCAGGGGGCAGCAGCCTGTGTTCCAATTAATCAGATTAGTCCTTGAATATTTCTTCTTGATCCTCCGTTCGCCTCCCATGGGAAGCCAGCCTGAGTCTCAAGGGCTACTACCTATACACAGGTGCATCTTTGCAAATAAAATATAGTTGAAAACAATACATCACAAACCTCGAAGCCTCTTAGCAGGCTCATGAAGACTTCATTCAATCCGCTCTTCACTGACAGAATCTTCTCAACCACCGCACCCATCAAGGTATGATGTTCCCCCGAGACAGATGCTTTTCGCAGCATATCCCTCAACATATCCGGCGCTGCCGGGTCTCCGGAAGCCGCTGTAGGAGCACGACCATCCTTTGAAGGAACCCGTTCACCCGTCTCCAGAATCATCGTTGGATGAAAACCGGATAGTCTGGGGCCTTCATTATTGGCCCCTGAATCCCGGACGATTGGAGGTCCACCTTCGGGTACTGCCTCTTTCATCCCCCGCACCGCTTGTTGATCAAGAAAAACCCTCTGAGATGACACTTCGGAGTCATCCGCCTTACTGGGCGAGGAGGTCGGGGGAGGCGTCTCACTTTCCATCATCTCTGGGAGGAGATCTCCCGAAGAAGAGGATTGCCCAAAAAAACTCTATGCTGAACTGTTAAAGTACACAGGCACGTTACATGTCTCTTCGGTAACAGGAATGGAACGGGATGCTATCAAAGGACCCCGGATTCACTTATGATTTGGTTGAAGGCTTGTCCTCACGACGGAGCTGTTCAACAGCGTCGCCTTCCAATCCCGAGCCGCTCGATGGTGGCATCTTGCCCCTCTTATGAGACCGCCCCTCCCAACCTTCGGAGGCGGCCCTTTTCTTCCTGAATGGAGAAGGGATACTTGCTTCTCTTTCGCCCTTGTCTTCGGGCGAGGAAATGTCGATTTCTCCGGACTCGGTATCTAATTTACGTCCGGAACGGTCACCCCGGGTCTTCTCACTCTCCGCCTTGCCCTCCCCTGCCGGCGCCTGGTACGGTGCCGGTGGCAGCATCCTTGTTAACACGGGGGCCACTAAGTCTTCGGGAAGAGGGGCCGGACACCTAATCCGTTTCGCTTTCTTTATCCAGCCCTGGAAAAAGATGGTTTGCTTAGTGTCTTACCACAGGATATCTGATTATGAGGTGTTCGGCGGAGGAGTACTTACCTGGGTATCCGGATGGTTACAGTCTAGGCCGGTATCTTCGGTGGTGTCCGGCCATTGTTTTCGTTTCCTGAAAAATAATTTCCACATTCCATCGTGCGTAGTGCCGAAGAAGTGCTGAAGAGTCCGTGGCCCTTCTGGGTTAAACTCCCACATGCGGAGAGGCCGTCGCTGGCACGGCAGGGTCCGACGGACTAGCATTACCTAAATAACGTTGACAAGATCGATATCCTTCTCAATGAGGCTTCGGATGCGACTTTGCAGAGTCCGCACCTCGTCAACTGATCCCCGGTCCAACCCCTTATTAATCCATGATGCAAGCTGAATTGGGGAGCTGGATCGAAACGCAGGCGCAGCTGCCCACTTGGAACCACGAGGCTCGGTGATATAGAACCACCCCTGCTGCCATAAGTCAGAAGATTCTTTGAAAGATCCTTTTAGCCAAATAGCGCTGGTAAGCTTGCTCACTGAGGCACCACCGCACTCCGCCTGCTCCCCCTCTATCATTTGCGGTTTCACATTGAAGGTCTTGAGCCACAAGCCGAAGTGTGGAGGAGTTCGGAGGAAGGCTTCGCACGTGACGATAAACACCGAGATGAGAAGAACAGAGTTCGGGGCGAGATCATGAAAATCTAGTCCATGATAGAACATGAGCCCCCGGACGAAGGGATTAAGGGTGAACCCTAATCGTCGGAGGAAGTGGGAAACGAACGCGACCCTCTCGCCGGATCTGGGGGTAGGGATAACCTGCCCCTCCGCGGGAAGCCGATGGAGGATTTCTGCGGTCAGATATCTTGCCGCCCGAAGCTTCGCGATATCCTCCTCTGTGACAGAAGAAGCCACCCACCAGCCTTGACGGCTGGATCCAGACATGACTGGGGTTTGCGGAGGGTGAAACATGGGTGCTGGAACTCGAGGTAGTAAGAGTCGAGGAAGAAGCAAGCGTGGAGAGGAAAGGCGGGTCTGTGCCCCTTTATAAAGGCCGAGAATATCGAACGCCTCCTCCCGGGCCTTAAAATTCGCCTATTCCCAAGGAGTTGTACCCTACGGATGGTTGGGTTACCCATGTCTGTGTCGATAAAAGAATCCCTTAATAAGGGGACACAATCTCTGCTTGGATAAGACGTGCCAATGACAACCGCGTCTTGGAACGTGGGGCCGCAGGCGTAACAACGGTGCGAAATAATGACCGGACTGACATGATGTCATGTTGTAAAAAGTTGCCAGGGGATTGGACTTATAAATTATTATGCCCTCCGTGGAAGTATATACTGCTCATGCTGCTGAGCCGAACTCGATCGTCCGAAGACCATTGTGAAGTATCCGGAAACAAGGGAACCCGCCTTGCAATGCCGAAGACAAATCTGCGTGCCAGACTCCTCGTCATTGAAGCCAGGTTCAGGGGCTACTGAGGGAGTCCCGGACTAAGGGGTCCTCAGGCGTCCGGCCTGTTAGACATGGGTCGGACTGATGGGCTGTGAAGATACGAAGACCGAAGACTACATCCGTGTCCGGATGGGACTCTCCTTGGCGTGGAAGGCAAGCTTGGCGACCGAATATGTAGATTCCTTTCTTTTTAACTGACCTTGTGTAACCCTAGATCCTCCCGGTGTCTATATAAACCGGAGGACTTAGTCCGGAGGGGGAGATACTCATTACCATAGTCATACAGGCTAGACTTCTAGGGTTTAGCCATTACGATCTCGTGGTAGATCAACTCTTGTAATACTCATATTCATCAAGATCAATCAAGCAGGAAGTAGGGTATTACCTCCATAGAGAGGGCCCGAACCTGGGTAAACATCGCGTCCCCTGTCTCCTGTTACCATTGACCTTAGACGCACAGTTCGGGACCCCCTACCCGAGATCCGCCGGTTTTGACACCGACAGCGTCCTTCTCCTCGCAGGCGACCGTGATGACGCCGCAGCTCCCTGGCATCTTGAGGACGTTGTAGCCGTGATGGGTCACTGCCATAAACTTGGCCAGGGCTGGGTACCCGAGGATGGCGTTGTACGGCAGGCGGATGTGGGCGACGTCGAAGTCGATGAGCTCGGTGCGGTAGTTGTCACGCCTGCCGAAGGTGACAAGAAGGCGGACCTGCCCAATCGGGGTGGTGGAGCCGTCGGTCACTCCTGAGAAGGGCTTGGTGGGTTGTAGCTGATCGTATGGCACTTGGAGGCGGTCGAACGTCTCGACGGACAGGACATTGAGCCCTGCGCCACCGTCGATGAGGGTCTTGGTGACTCGGACATTGCTGATGATGGGTGAGCAGAGCATCGGGAGGGCGCCGGCAGTTGCCGCACACTTGAGCTAGTCGGAGGAGCTGAAGGTAATGGTGCACTTGGACCACCTGAGCGGGCGCGTGGCCTCGAGCCTGGGGAGGGTCGCATTCACCTCGCGAGCAAACTGCTTGAAAATACGCTGAGAGGCTAGGGCCTGAGCGCCACCCAAGATGCAAGCGATGGTGCGAGGCTCCTGGAAGCCCCCAGCCCCCTCGTCCTGATGATGGTCGTCGTTCCTTCTTGGTGGTGGTGGCAGCGGAGGAAGACCAGCGTTGCCCTGGGGGCGGTCCTCACGAGGCTGGTCTCTCCAGGCGCCCTCGCGAGGCTGGTCCTGCCAGCGGTCCTCACGAGGCCGGTCGCGCCACTCCTGGCGGGGGCCGCGGTCGTCCCAGCGTCCTCCACTTCAGCCTCCCCCACGGTCGTAGCCTCGTTCGTTGCGCTCGGGGCATCTACCGGAACGCCCGTCATGGATGGCCCTGAGCTCCTAGCAGTCGTTAGTGTTGTGACTGTGCACGTTGTGGAAGGCGCAGAACGGGCGGTTGGCCTTGGATGACTCGGGGTGGTCACAGCCGCGCTTATTCTCCAGCTCCGCCGTGAGCACGGCAGCCCCCTTGCGCTTCGCGTCCTTGGTCTTGGCCTTCTTGTCTTCCTGGTAGGCGGCTGGGAGCTCGAGGAGGGAGAGGCATCCCTCCTCGGCTCTTGGGCACTTGGTCGCCATGTTGAACATCTCTAGGGTTGTGCACAGGTCCTTGTGTATGGCGAGCTCCTCCTTCATCTTGACATCACGGACGCCATCGGAGAATGTTGAGATGATGGCCTCGTCCGTCACCTTGGGAATCTTGAGGCGAACGTTGTTGAAACGCTGGATGTACTTCTGCAGGGTCTCCCCTGGCTGCTTCTTGATGCGCCACAGGTCACCAGCGGCAGGCGGGCGGTCGCGAGTGCCTTGGAAGTTGGCGATGAAGCGCTCGCACATCTCGCCCCAGGAGGAGATCGATCCCGCGGACAGGTTCAGGAGCCACGAGCGCGCGCTGTCTTTGAGAGCCATGGGAAACCAGTTCGCCATGACCTTCTCGTCGCTCTTGGCCGCCTAGATGCTCAGCTCATAGAGTTGCAAGAACTCAGCAGGGTCGGGGGTGTCGTCGTAGCGTGGAGGCAGGCCGGGCTTGAACTTGCCGGGCCAGACGATGCTGCGCAGCTCGGGGGTGAAGGCGCGGCAGCCCGCTGTGGTCACTGGAGCCCGTCGTGGAGGCGGAGCCCGATCTTGGTACCCACGCGTCGCCGCCGCAAACGGCACGCGATCCTGGCGTGGTGGTGCAGGGAGCGCAGGAGCGTCTTCTTGCGGCCACGGGATCTATTGGCAGCTTCCTTCTTCACGCGCGGGCCCCTGCGCGGCGGGTCGCGCCGCGGGGCCGCGCGTCTTGGGGCAAGGGCGGCATCTTGATGTGGAGGTGGTGGAGGTGCTCCATGGGCTACATCGCCCGCAGCAGGAGGTCGGCGAGGCAGCGAGAGAGACGGTGCGGGAGAGCCCCAAGCGGCGTTGACGAGCTCGGCGATGCGGTCTAGACAGTCTTCGTAGAGGTTGTTGATCGGGCGGTAACGCAGGAGCTCGCGCGCCATGAGCGGCGCGGCCTGCGCGTCCGTCGGTGCACGACGAGCGTAGGACGACAAGCCGCCCGGAGTCAGCGACGGGATGGCGGTGCGTCCGTCCCGCCGCACAGAGGGGTGCAGCGACGAGGCTTGCTGCTTGTTTCTCGCTGGCCCAGTAGCGGCATTGGTAGCGGGTGATGGAGAACGGTGGGGAGGTCCGCCAACGGGCGCCGTCTGAGCAACGCGAGTGACAAGGGCGGCCCGGCGCTCAACACAGGCTCAGCGAGCGTCAGCCATGGATGCGGCGGAGCAGTGGTGCGTCGATCGACGGAAGAAAGGCTTCAGCGCACCCCTACCTGGCGCGCCAAATGTCGGATTACGGGTTCCGGCAAAACCCTGAGAGGTTCGAACTCTGGGGTGCGCACGAAGAACACTCTCTTCCTAGCTCGCTCGCTCAACGATCTCACAGCCTAGCTCGACGAACCCAAGGAACAAGAGACACAAAGGTTTATACTGGTTCGGGCCACCTTGCGGTGTAATACCCTACACCAGTGTGGTGGTGGATTGCCTCGATGGGCTGAGGATGAACAAGTACAGTGGGTGAACGACCTCAGGAGGTGAGGTGTTCTTGGGCTTGATGAGCTGGTGAACTTGTCGGGGTGCAGTCGATCTCTCCCCAAGATGAGATGCCTCCTACGATAGTGGCTAAGCCCTATTTATAGAGGCCCTGGTTCTCTTCCCCAAATGTTAGGCGGGAAGGGATCTCACAACGCCCAAGTTTGAAGGGGGACAACTAGTACAAGCTATCCTGACAAAAGGTGGTCTTTGTCGGTGTCAAAACCGGCGGATCTCGGGTAGGGGGTCCCAAACTGTGCGTCTAAGGTCGATGGTAACAGGAGACAGGGGACACGATGTTTACCCAGGTTCGGGCCCTCTCTATGGAGGTAATACCCTACTTCCTGCTTGATTGATCTTGATGGATATGAGTATTACAAGAGTTGATCTACCACGAGATCGTAATGGCTAAACCCTAGAAGTCTAGTCTGTATGACTATGGTAATGAGTATCCCCTTCCGGACTAAGTCCTCCTGTTTATATAGACACCAGGAGGATCTAGGGTTACAGAAGGTCGGTTACAAAGAAAGGAATCTACATATTCGGTCGCTAAGCTTGCCTTCCACGCCAAGGAGAGTCCCATCTGGACACGGGTGCAGTCTTCGGTCTTCATATCTTCATAGCCCATCAGTCCGGCCCATGGCTATCAGGTCGGACGCCTGAGGACCCCTTAGTCCAGGACTCCCTCAGTAGCCCCTGAACCTGGCTTCAATGACGAGGAGTCCGGCGTGCAGATTTGTCTTCGGCATTGCAAGGCGGGTTCCCTTCTTTCCGAATACTTCACAATGGTCTTCGAACGATCGAGTTCGGCTCGGCAGCACGAGCAACATACACTTCCACAGAGGTCATTATTTCGAACCGTTGTTTCGCCTGCGGCCCATGTTCTGAAACGCGGTTGTCATTGACATGTCTTATCCAAGCAGAGATTGTGTCCCCTTATTAAGGGATTCTTTTATCGACACAGACGTGGGTAACCCAACCGTCCTTAGGGTACAACTCCTTGGGAATAGGCAAAATTTTAAGGCCCGGGAGGAGGCGTTCGATATTCTCAGCCTTTATAAAGGGGCATAGACCCGCCTTTCCTCTCCATGCTTGCTTCTTCCTTGATTCTTACTACCTTGAGTTCCAACACCCAGGTGTCACCCTCCGTAAGCCTCAGTCATGTCCGGATCCAGTCGTCAAGGCCGGTGGGTGGCTTCTTCTGTCACAGAGGAGGATATCGCAAAGCTTAGGGCGGCAGGATACCTGACCATAGAAATCCTCCATCGGCTTCCCGCGGAGGGGCAGGTTATCCCTACCCCTAGATCCGGCGAGAGGGTCGTGTTCGTTTCCCACTTCCTCCAAGGATTAGGGTTTGCCCTCAATCCCTTCGTCCGGGGGGCTCATGTTCTATTACGGATTAGATTTTCAGATCTCGCCCCGAACTATGTTCTTCTCATCTCGGCGTTTATCGTCACGTGAGAAGCCTTCCTCCGAACTCCTCCACACTTCGGCTTGTGGCTTAAGACCTTCAATGTGAAACCGCAAATGATAGAGGGGGAGCAGGCGGAGTGCGGTGGCGCCTTAGTGAGCAAGCTTACCAGCGTCATCTGGCTAAAAGGATCTTTCAAAGAATCTTCCGACTTATGGCAGCAGGAGTGGTTCTATATCACCGAGCCCCGCGGTTCCAAGTGGACAGTCGCGCCTGTGTTTCGATCCCGCCCCGAAATTCAGCTTGCATCATGGATTAATAAGGGGTTGGATTGGGGATCAGTTGATGAGGTGCGGACTCTGCAAAGTCGCATCTGAAGCCTCATTGGATATCGATATTGTCAACGTTATTCAGGTAATGCTGGTCCGCCGGACCCTGCCGTGCCAGCGACGGCCTCTCCGCCTGTGGGAGTTTAACCCAGAAGGGCCACGGACTCTTCAGCACTTCTTCGGCACTACGCACGAAGGAATGTGGAAATTATTCTTCGGGAGAAAAAACAATGGCCGGACACCACCGAAGATACTGGCCTAGACTGTAACCATCCTGACACCCCGGTAAGTACTCGTCCGCCGAACACCTCATAACCAGATATCCTGTGGTAAGACACTGAGCAAACCATCTTTTTCCAGGGCTGGATAAATAAAGCAGAAAGGATTAGGTGTCCGGTCCCTCTTCCCGAAGACTCAGCGGACCCCGTGTTAACAAGGATGCTGGCACCGGCACCGTACCAGGCACCGGCGGGGGAGGGCAAGGTGGAGAGTGAGAAGACCCGGGATGACCTTTGTTCCGGAGGTAAGTTAGATACTGAGTCCGGAGAAATTGACATTTCCTCGCCTGAAGACAAAGGCGAAAGAGAAGCCAGTATCCCTTTTCCATTCAGGAGGAAAAGGGCCGCCTCAGAAGGTTGGGAGGGGCGGTCTCCTAAGAGGAGCAAGATGCCACCGTCGAGTGGCTCGGGTTTGGGAGGCGACGCCGTTGAACAGCTCCATCATGAGAACAAGCCCTCAACCAAACCGTAAGTGAATCCGGGGTGCTTTGATAGCGTCCCGCTCCTTTCCTGTTACCGAAGAGATACGTAACGTGCCTGTGTATTTTTACAGTTCGGCACAGAGTTTTTCCGGGCAATCCTCTTCTTCGGAAGATCTCCTCCCAGAGATGATGGAAAGCGAGACGCCTCCCCCGACCTCCTTGCCCAATAAGGCGGACGACTCTGAAGTGTCATCTCGGAGGGTTTTTCTTGATCAACAAGCTGTGCAGGGGATGAAAGAGGCAGTACCCGAAGGTGGACCTCCGATCGTCCGGGATTTGGGGGCCAATAATGAAGGCCCCGGACTGTCCGGTTTTCAGCCAACGATGATTCTGGAGACGGGTGAACGGGTTCCTTCAAAGGATGGTCGTGCTCCTAGAGCAGCTTCCGGAGACCCGGCGGCGCAGGATATATTGCGGGATATGCTGCGAAAAGCATCTGTCTCGGGGGAACAGCGTACCTTGATGGGTACGGTGGTTGAGAAGATTCTGTACGCGAAGAGCGGATTGAATGAAGCCTTCATGAGCCTGCTAAAAGGCTTCAAGGTTTGTGATGTAATGTTTTCAACTCTATTTTATTTGCAAAGATGCACCTGTGTATAGGTAGTAGCCCCTGAGGCTCGGGTTGGCTTCCCATGGGAGGCGAATGGAGGATCGAAAAGAAATATTCAAGGACTAATCTGATTAACTTGAACAGAGGCTACTTCCCCCTGGCTACTTCCCATCCTACGGATATTGCTGAGCTGCAGCGGAAGCTTGATGTGGCAGGGGATGACATTGCGTTAATCAATATGCGTCTTGATGAGTCACAAGGTATGTATTCAGGGCAGTCCCTTCACATACATTTTTGTGATATAAGCATGACGCTGAAAGTTATATACTGGAATATGCATGGCTGCAGATGGTGCTACCGCCGTTGAAATTCTTCGGGCGGAGCTGGCTCGGGCCAAGGAGCAGGCACGGTTTAGTAATGCGGCTGCTGAAAAGGCATCGGCTGAGCTAAAAGCCGAACAAGCTGCTCGGCGCCAAGACGAGGAGAAGATATCCATGATGGCGCTCGAATTAGAAAATGCCGCTAGCCGCTGTGAACTTCTTGAGAAGGAGAATGAAGCCAAAACGGCTGAACTTGACAAGGCCTTACGAGAGGCGAGAGAAGCGTGGTCTGAATCCAGAGCAGCCCATGAGGAGATCCGGCAAGCTGGGGAGATTGCGGCCGGTAAGCCCTTTTCGCTACAGACTAAGTTCGGCGATCCGAACTATGCTCAGCTTAACCAAGTGTGGAGTTCTCCGGACGAGTTTTTAGACTTGCCGAAGAGTTCTGCCGATGCGGTGCAGTTTTACCAAGCGCGAGAGGGGTATGCAACGGAGAAGCTTTTCTGGTCACAATTTGGCGCGTCAAAGCGCCCTCTGTTGCTGAATGAACAGATGTCCCAATGGGCCGAGCTTCATAGGATATCCGGCTCTGCCATGAAGAACGTCATAATCCAGTTGTGGCCAACTGAGCCTGTTCCGAATAGCTACTTCATCTTGGTGCAATGGCTTGTTGATGCGGTGCCACGTATCGATGCTGTGAAGCGGTCGGTGTGCATTGAGGGTGCACGGATGGCCTTTGCCCGAGTCAAGACATTCTGGGGGAAGATGGAGGCCATCGATGTTGCGGCGAAGAGTCCACCCAAGGGCAAGGACCGTTACACACCGGAGCATTACTTTGAAGATGTCTTGGAGGCCGCCCGCTTAATAGAGGGTCAATGCTCGAAAGACATAATGTTTGAGTGAGATGTATGGGAATTGTAAAAGACAATTTTATAGTTAATCTATTTTTATGTTTTGCTCGAAAGCTTGTGTTCCTCCTGTGCGGCCGTTTTAATATAATCTGAATGTTTTCCAGTCGTCGACTTCAGCCCCCTCATAGGAAGTACGGGGGTGTTCGGAAAAGCATTTAATCACTCTTGATCCAACGTCTTGGTCCATGAAGGAGGTAATAATGCGGCGAACCAGGCAATCAGACTATAGGGCATTAACGCTTTCACTTAGCCATAGGAGTTTTATAGGGGGGGGACTACGATATAGCCCCTGGTAAGTGTACGGCTTATTCCAATATGGTGCGTTACATATATGACCTGAAAAAAAAGGTCCTTCGTGTGATACGAAGGGAATTGCGACAGATTCTGATAAGTCATCGAGTGGTTGACCAGCTCTCGCAGCATCATGACAGTCGGTTTTTGGCTTTCTCTACTAAGGTGCTTGACAAGATGAACCGGAAGCACAATCGCAGTAGTTCTCCCTTTACTACCCTAGCCGATAGAGCGGAACGTAAGGTAGCAAGCACAGGAGCCGGGCAACCCAACCATTGACCCAAGACATGATTCGGAGCTGATGCATATAAGGCCAAACTCGCGACGCCGAAGTGCGCTGTAAAGCTGTTCGAACTTTGTTGGCAACTCATTTGTTCCCATACCGAGCCCCTGGCAGGTTAAGCCGGGGTATATCTGTGAAGCAACCATAGGAGGCATATTCATTTGTGAAAAGACACGGATGATTAATTCAGATAATGTTTACTGGGACCTGAGCGATATGCCAATGATTACTTGATATATATAAAGGCCACAACCCCAGCTATTTGACATGCCCGGGGTCGAAGGCAGAGGAAAAAGGCATGTTACAGGCTCGAAATAAAGAGTGCGGTCTACAAAAAGTTATTTTGGACCTCCTGTCGCACGTTTGCGCCGCCTGTCCTCGGCGAGGGGAATCCTTGACGGAAGTAGCCCCGTAGGTGAGTGTACGGATCCGAACTCTGATAGAGTCAATTTTAGATGTTTATCCTTTGCGCCACCTGTTTTTAAGAGATAATGAAGAAAGAGAAAGGAAAGTAGATAAAATGTTATGGGAGTGCTTGCAGGCTTGTCCGTATTGTGTTTCCGCCAATGCCCATGGTATCTTAAGTGCATAGTGATGTATGCGCGGTACAAATTTTGCGGGTATATGAGGTGGGCGGCTGAAGCCGAACTGCTATTTCCGCTCCGGGATTGATCGATCCTCGGGGAGAAATTGCTTCTGACCCCCGGTATTTGGCTGGTGAACCACTTCGTCGTCCCTATCGCCTAGCGGCCTCCTCCCCTTGTGTTCGGCGTTGAGCTTGCCGGCCTACTTGAAGACCCAACAGCTTCTGTTGGTATGATTAGCTGGTTTATCGGGGTGGCCGTGAATCTGGCAGGGTCGGTCAAGTATCCTGTCTAGGTTGGATGGTCCATCTTGGTTCGTCTTGAATGGCTTTTTCCGTTGATCGGGTTTTGGATTGCTGAATTCGGCGTTGACCGCTGTGTCGCGTGATCTTTCATTATCATTGTGACTGTTGTGTTTGCTTCATCGTGGCTTGCCATTGCCGTCTCAGATTTCGGAAGTGCCCGAGTCACTGCGTTGTTGCTTCTACGAGCGAGCCAGCTGTCTTCTCCCGCGCAAAAGCGAGTCATTAGAGCGGTAAGGGTTGTCATGGATTTAGGTCCTTCTTGACCGAGGTGGCGTGCAAGCCATTCATCCCGGACGCTGTGTTTGAAGGCCGCAAGGGCTTCCATGTCCGGACAGTCAACGATTTGGTTCTTTTTAACTAAGAACCTAGTCCAGAGCTTCCTCGCTGACTCTCTGGGCTGCTGGACAATGTGACTTAAGTCATCGGCGTCCGATGGCCGGACATATGTTCCTTGGAAGTTGTCGCGAAAGGCGTCTTCCAAATCTTCCAGCTGCCAATAGAATTTTCCGGCAGACTATTTAACCAGTACCGAGCTGGTCCTTTGAGTTTTAGTGGTAGGTATTTGATGGCATGAAGGTCATCTCCGTGGGCCTTGTGGATATGGAGGAGGAAGTCCTTGATCCATACCGTGGAATCCTTTGTTCCGTTGTATGATTCGATATTCATGGGTTTGAACCCGTCTGGGAATTCATGCTCCATTACTTCGTCTGTGAAGCAAAGAGGGTGTGCGGCGCCTCTATGTTGGGCCACACTGCGACGTACCTCCGATGGAGTCCGTTTGCGGTTTTTGGCCCGGGCGTGGCTAGGTTTGTCACGTCCGAATAGGTAGTCGTCGTCACGTGTCGAGGCATGTCCTCGCGATCCGTAGATCGATCTTGCGTGTCCTGCTCTACTGTCCAAGTCCTGTCGAAGGTCGTATGTACAACCCCGAGCTGTTTTATTCTTGCCTTTCCTGCGAGGTGGGGCGGTCTGGTGTTTGGCTTGAGTTGTCGCTTTATCCGGACCAAGTTGTGGTCGACCTGCCGCATTGTGCGATGATGGTACGGGCTCCAGCGCCTCGTCATCGCACTGAGGTAGCAATATACGCTTCGGGTAGCTTTTGGCTGGGCCACTAAGGCCGTATTCTTCGGCGGCCAGGACTTCTGTCCATCTATCATTGAGCAGATCTTGGTCCGCTTGAAGTTGCAGCTGCTTCTTTTTCAGGCTCCTTGCAGTGGCTATTAGCCGGCGTTTGAAGCGCTCCTGCTCGAGAGGTTCCTCTGGCACGATGAAATCCTCGTTGCCGAGGCTCTCCTCTTCCTCGGAGAGCGGAAGATAATTACTGTCCTCCAAGTCTCCGTGTATGGCCTGTTCATCAGGGCTAACTTGCCCATTTTCCCGTCCCCCCTGTTCGGAGGTTACCTTGACGGGGTCTTCATTATTTTCGGCATCGTCCGGAGTATTTTTTTTCCGGTGCCCGTACTGCAGTCTTGGGAACGACGTGACTTAGAGCGGCGTCGGGGAAGCTGGCGCTTGGGCTGTCTCTCAGGAGGTTTATCCTCAACTGGATCCTCTTTGTCATCATTGTTAGTTTTTCCAGGCGTGTCCACCATGTATACGTCGTAGGAAGAAGTGGTCGTTCGTCGTCCAGTGAATGGCGGGTTTTGGCCTTGCTCCTTGTCGGCATCGTCGTCCATACTGGCGATGTCTTTGGAGCCATAGTCAAGCATGTCGGTTAGATCCTCGACAGTGGCTATGAAGTGGGTGGCGGGTGGGAAGCTAAATTCCCCATCACCAGCCTCTAGTTCGAACCGTACATAGTTCGGCTGTGAGTCCCCCGCCGAGGACAAGTTCTTTAATGAGTTCAGCACATCGCCCAAGGGCGAGTGCTGGAAGATGTCTGCGGCGCTGAACTCGAAGATCGATAAGCGATCAAGTTCGGTATCCGCGAACTCACATGGTTCGAAACTTATACCCAGAGAAGAGTCGGGAGTTCCGGTGACACGAGTATTATGTGAGGTTAAGTCCATGTGCGGCTCCAACACCGGGGAATCTGTGGCCTCCGTGGTGGGGTTGAGCCTCCAATCCTTGGATGCTGCAGTGTGCTCTGGATCTAAGGCCAGAGTGGTCATAGGAGCTATCTCCTGGATGCAGTCTGACGACAGATTTAGGTCATGTTCGTCAAGGTGACCGGGGGTGGTCGCCGCTGTCTCAAATCCGGCGAAGATCAAATCTCCACGGATTTCCACAACGTAATTCAAGCTCCCAAATCTGACCTGATGGCCAGGGGCGTAGCTATCGATCTGCTCCAGGTGGCCAAACGAGTTGGCCCGCAATGCGAAGCCACCGAACACGAAGATCTGTCCGGGGAGGAAGGTTTCTCCTTGGATAGCGTCATTGTTGACGATTGAAGGGGCCATCGAACCTTTTGGGGACAGCACAGTGGAACTCTCAATGAAAGCACCAATGTCGGTGTCAAAATCGGTGGATCTCGGGTAGGGGGTCCCGAACTGTGCGTCTAAGGTCGATAGTAACAGGAGACAGGGGACACGATGTTTACCCAGGTTCGGACCCTCTCTATGGAGGTAATACCCTACTTCCTGCTTGATTGATCTTGATGGATATGAGTATTACAAGAGTTGATCTACCACGAGATCGTAATGGCTAAACCCTAGAAGTCTAGCCTGTATGACTATGGTAATGAGTATCCCCTTCTGAAATAAGTCCTTCGGTTTATATAGACACCGGGAGGATCTAGGGTTACACAAGGTCGGTTACAAAGAAAGGAATCTGCATATTCAATCGCTAAGCTTGCCTTCCACGCCAAGGAGAGTCCCATCCGGACACGGGTGCAGTCTTTGGTCTTCGTATCTTCACAGCCCATCAGTCCGGCCCATGGCTATCAGGCCGGACTCCCGAGGACCCCTTAGTCCAGGACTCCCTCAGTCTTCGCCTGCCAAAGGCTCTGGTGGTGATGCTGTCATGGGCTCCGCGATGACCTCCGTCCTGCTGGTCTTGGTCTCATTGCACCGATATGGAAACCTTTGCCTAATGCCTCGGGACTCCTCGCCTGCGCCTGCCTCTTTAGCACCAAAGAGGAAACTGGTACACTGCGCCCACTGGCGCCTGACTGGCCTTGGTCGTCATGGCTCACGTCACGTGAACCTCGTGAGGTGACCCTTGCATAGAGATCTCCGCTCCTCGGGAGCCAGCCTAGTGAGGTTGCCCCTGAGGAGGTCTTGGTGTCGTCCGCCTCGCGAGGCTTGGTCCCTCGCGGGGGTCTTGAGTGGTTGCTGCTGAAGATGGGCCGTACCAGGCCATTGGTGGAGCCACGCTCAAGCCCGCAGGCAGGCAAGTCTGGGCGCCCCGGTCCCAGAACGCCGACATCGCCAGGTGTGAGATTGAAATCAGGCATAGGAGTGTTTGGATCCTCGTGCCAGAGATCAATGAAGTCTAGGATCAGCTTGGGATCCAACAAAAGAGGCACATTGGTGCCTTTGGCTCTAGCGGCCCGTTGCTGTTTGTCTCTGATGATTTCTTCTAATTCCTCATCATCAGCTTCGTCTTCACTTGACGGCACATGAAAGGCAACCTGCTTCTTGTGAGGACTTGTTTTAGTGCCTCGTCTAGCAGAGGCCTTTGTCTTCAGCAGAGTTGGGCCTGTTGAGGACTGCGGAGGAGCTGAGGAACTTGCAGAGGCTCCTGAAGCAATTGAGATGCTAGTGGTGTTTTGGCACGAGGCGAGGTGCGCAGGTGCTGAGGACTTTGTAGGAGCAGCTGAAGGTTTTGTAACAATGGGAACTGGAGCTGCTTGAGGAATTTGCCGTGAGGGCTTTAACGAGCTTGGCCATGAGGGCATTGCTGAGGAGCTAGGCTTGTGTGCAGGCTTCTTGGGCATAGCCTTCTTCGGCTTGCTAGCAGAGGCCTCAGCAGCGGCCAACTTGGCCAGTTTGGCCAACTTGGCTTGCCGCTTTGCCCATTCATCAGGATAGTCCTCACCGCGCTTGAGGCTAGTGGGATCAGCTTCTTGGCCAGGTGCCAGTGGAGGTCTTGGGCATGGAGGGTGTAGTGCGAATTTGTTCATATACTTTGGAGTAACATATATGTAATCCCTCCATTCTCTGGCCCATCTCCTCTCAATCTTTCGAATGCGCACTTTGCGCTCATTCTTCGTCTCCCTGCCATGAATTGCTTCACCAGGTGTGCAATACCCTGCATAGATATCTTCAGGGATTTCAAAAGCAGTGTTTACTTCCAATTTCTTCCCTCCCTTCTGAGGTCTCTTGCCATCAGCCATTGTCTTCAGTCGAGGAATTTGAACAACGGAATTCTCTAAAGAAGTATGCAATTTGTCTTCGAGGAACGCTGCAAATGAGTTAAGTTGATGAGAACGTAGTGATTCAGCAGCGGACATGTGTACCTGTGAACAAAGTATAGGCGCGAAGAATTTGGAGAGGTCATATGCGTTCTCAGAAGTTTTTCAAAAGAACAAGTTTGAGGAATTTGACCAGAGGTGTCTTGAGGAATCTCACTAAGCGTTCTTTGACTTAGGTTTCAGAGTTGTATAGATTGAAAATCCACACAATTAAGGAATCCTGAAGAAAAACGTTGCTAAGAGAAACAGATCAAGAACAGATGCATGTGAGGTATTTACGAGTGTGAAAGTTGAAGAATAAACATCTTTTGAAGATTTTGTGGAAATCATCAGAATCAACAAGGGCAGTAAAATAAATTTTATTTACCCTTGACGAAGAACACGACGAACTGTGAGTAATAGATGGGAAGTTCGTCCGTTCAGATCTTCCACGCCCTAACTTGGCGGCGGAAGACAGCTACAGCGGCGGCGGGGTGAAGATTTCCGCAGCCGCCGCGAGTACGATGTCGATGAGGTCGAGGCAGTGAAGTTGTTCCTCACCGGCGATGATGGAAGGCAGCGGCGGCAGTAGGTCAGAGAGCTCGAGCGAGGGGAGTGAGGTCGAGCGGGGTAAATGCGGTCAGAGGAGGGTGAGGGTTATTTATAGCCGAGGTGAAAAACCGCTCGTCCGAGGAAAATGGACGAACGTGCCCCAGACCCTTCTCATCCTAGCGACATGTCTCACCCACGTACAGTGAGGTGGAGCTCGTGTGAGATCGTGGGTGAATAGATAAGTCTTATCGTGGGATGCGGAACGATTTGAGCGGCAAAAGCCAAAAATTGATATATGAATATTTTAAAGTTCCGTTCGCAAATTCTTCAGCTGACAAGGACACAGTGAAGATTTTGAACGGGTTTCAAATAGAACACACATGAAGAATTTATGAACAGACTGGGTTGAGTATAGCATAGAGGGGGAAGGGTCCGATCACATTCACTTAGCAGAAAAGTCAACTTGAAGAATTAGCAATAAGTGAATGTTGTAGAGGACTAAAACTCATATATATATATAGGCAATGAAGAACAACGACGGAAAGAGTGAAGACAATGCAAAGTTGAAGAATTTGAGCAACCGAGGAATTTCAAAATTGAAGAAAAACTCAAATTGAAGATTTTCAACTTTTGTTGGTGGCGTGTCCCACCGTATAAGAATGATGATTTCAGACGCCGCGTACAATTGTCTAGGGATCTGAGAATAAAATTCTTTGTTAATTTCTTCACACTTAGAGGGTTAGTCTTCATTGATTGAAGAAAAACGTTACTCCGTGTGTTGCACATCTAAGTCATCAATTTTGCATAAGTGTTAGGATGTGTGTCCTTTTCAAAGGACATTCAAAGATTCTAAGATATTTAGCTCACACCGCGACTTGCTAAATCTCTTCTCATCTAAGGGCTTTGTGAAGATATCGGCTAGTTGTTCTTCAGTCTTCACGTGCTCGATAGAGATGTCTCCCTTCAACACATGATCGCGAAGAAAATGATGATGAATCTGGATGTGCTTTGTCTTTGAGTGCTGAACTGGGTTATGAGCATTCTTGATGGCACTCTCATTGTCACAGAAGAGTGGCACATTCTTCACATTGATGTCGTAGTCCTTGAGGGTTTTCTTCATCCATAGAAATTGAGCACAACACGAACCAGCAGCAATGTACTTAGCTTCAGCAGCAGAGAGTGATACACAGTTCTGTTTCTTCAAGGACCAACATACCAAGGATCGTCCGAGGAAATGGCATGTGCCTGATGTTGACTTGCGGTCCACACGATCACCAGCATAGTCAGAGTATGAATATCCAATGAGATCAAAAGCCGAGCCCTTGGGATACCATAATCCAAGTGTTGGAGTGTGAGCTAGATATCGAAGAATATGCTTCACAGCCTTATGGTGTGATTCCTTTGGTGTAGCTTGAAAACGGGCACACATGCAAACACTAAGCATAATATCTAGCCTAGATGCACATAGATACAATGAATAACCAATCATGGAGCTGTATACCTTTTGATCGGAGTCAATACCATTTTCATCAGTGCATAGATGGCCATTTGTGGGCATAGGGATTTTGACGCCTTTGCAATCTTGCATGTTGAATTTCCTCAATACATCCTTGAGATATTTCTCCTGAGATATGAAGATGTCGTTGCGCTATTGACGAATTTGAAGACCTAAGAACAGTTTCAATTCTCCTATCATAGACATTTTATGTTCTTCACTCATCATATAGGCAAATTCATCATTGTAACGTTGGTCAGTACAGCCAAAGATGATATCATCAACATATATTTGGCACACAAATAATTCATCATCATAGGTTTTGGTGAAAAGAGTTGGGTCAAGTGAACTGGGTTTGAAGCCTTTCTTCATGAGGAATTCCTTCAAAGTATCATACCACGCCCGATGGGCCTGCTTGAGGCCATAGAGGGCCTTATTGAGTCTGAAGACTTTGTCAGGATGCTTTAGATCTTCAAAACCTGGGGGTTGAGCAACATATACTTCTTCCTCAAGCTTACCATTGAGGAATGCCCTTTTCACATCCATTTGATATAAGATGATATTATGATGGTTAGCATAAGCAAGCAATATGCGAACTAGCAACAGGTGCAAAAGTTTCATCGAAATCAATTCCTTCAACCTATGTGTAGCCTTGAGCTACAAGCCGTGCCTATTCCTCACCACAAGGCCATTTTCATCTTGCTTGTTGTGGTGATACATTTTGTGCCGATGATATTGTGCTTGCGAGGGTCTGGCCGCCTGACAAGTTCCCAGACATTGTTGAGCTTGAACTGGTGTAATTCATCTTGCATCACTTCAATCCACTCAGGCTCCCGAAATGCCTCATCTACTTTGGTGGGCTCTGTGATAGAGACAAAAGCAAAGTGCCCACAAAAGTTAGACAAGTGTGAAGCCTTTGAGCGTGTGAGAGGACTTGGTGCATTGATGTCGCTGATGATTTTCTCGATCTGCACTTCATTTGCAACGTGAGGATGAGCGGGTTGACGACGTTGAGTCGGCTCAGCATTTTCTTCAGAGCCATTTTCCTCAGGTGCACCAGCATGATGTTCTTCACATTCTGGAATGACTTCTTCAGCAGATTCTTCAGTAGGAATGACATCCTCAGTAGCCTTGAACTTGATGGTTTCCTTAGGTGACTTTTCATCTAGGACAGGAGGTAGGTGCTCTCTTTGCGATCCATTAGTTTCATCAAACCGCACATCTACAGTTTCAACAGCCTTGTGATGAACGGTGTTGAAAACTTTGTAGGTGTGCGAGTCCTTTCTGTAACCAAGCATAAAACCTTCATGTGCTTTCGGTGCAAATTTAGAATTGTGATGAGGATCTCTGATCCAACATTTAGCACCGAAGACTTTGAAATAACTCACATTGGGTTTCTTGTCAGTGAGGAGTTCATATGAGGTCTTTTTCAAGAATTTGTGAAGATATACCCTGTTGATGATGTGGCATGCAGTATCAATTGCCTCAGGCCAGAAATGACGAGGCATCTTGTATTCGTCAAGCATAGTGCAAGCCATCTCAACAAGAGTCATGTTCTTGCACTCCACGATGCCATTCTGCTGAGGAGTATAAGGAGCAGATAACTCATGAGTAATACCAAGTTCATCAAGATAGTCATCGAGACCAGTATTCTTGAACTCGGTCCCATTGTCACTTCTGATGTGCTTGATCTTCACACCAAAGTTGGTTGAAGCCCTCGAGAAAAATCGTTTGAAGACTTCCTACACTTCATATTTGTAAGTGACGATATGCACCCATGTGTAACGGGAATAGTCATCAACAATAACGAAGCCATATAATGATGCAGCATTAGTGAATGTGGCATAATGAGTAGGGCCAAAGAGATCCATGTGAAGCAATTCAAATGGACGAGTGGTAGTCATGATGGTCTTTGAGGGATGCTTGGCCTTGGTCATCTTTCCAGCTTCACAAGCTCCACATAGGTGATCCTTGAGGAATTTGACATCCTCGATGCCAATTACATGCTTCTTCTTCGCGAGCGTGTGCAAGTTCCTCATGCCAGCATGACCAAGTCGTCGATGTCATAACCAGCCTTCTGAAGCTTTTGCAAGTAGACATGTAGCAGGTTGTGGTCCTGTAGAGAAATCAACAGTATACAGGTCTCCTCTCCTAAAGCCTTCGAAGACTTTGGAATGGTCAGCTTCCATGATCACAACACAATGATACTTGCCAAAAACAACAACCATATCAAGATCACAAAGCATTGAGACAGACATGAGGTTGAATCCTAAGGACTCGACAAGCATGACTTTGTCCATGTGTCGATATTTTGAGATCACAACCTTACCTAGACCCAATACCTTGCTTTTGCCTTTGTCAGGTGATATGCTTCAGATGCGATGGAGATAAAGCAGTGTCCATCAATAAGTTCCTGTCACCAGTCATGTGATTTGTACATCCACTATCGAGGACCGACTCAGTAGCTTTGGGTTGATCATCCTGCAGATGAATTAGTGCATCTTACGAACTCATATACTTCATCAGTGAAGAATATGACATCAATTTCATCAGATCAATTTCATCAAGGAATAGAACAAATTATAGCAGTATGAGGACGTGAGAAATGAAAATTCATTTCTTCATGATTAGCTTGCATCCTTTCAAGCATATTCAGGTCTCCAGCAAATTCTTCAGACGATTAAGTTCGTCTGGAGACCTGACCCTACATAAGAGATTAGTTCTTTTTCTTCACCACCCACATCTGGAGGGGTGGCAAACAATTCATCATTCTGCGAGCTCCATAAGAGAAAGGTGGCATAGAAGCCAGTCCACTTCGTTTCACAGAAGAGGGGTTAGGGTAAGCATATGAATAAGCAGAGAAATTCTTCGAGGACTTATGAGCATAATGATTTGAAGAATAATGCACATATTCATAGCCCTTTGGCTTTCCCTGCGAAACAGAAGTGTTAGCACGATGATGTTCATATGAGGATTTTGATCCATATGAGGAATTTGGTCCATATGAGAACTTGAATCCAAATGAAGACTTTGGTCCATATGAAGAATTTGATCTGGGGTTCCTATTCTTCACATGTGGTGTCATGATGACATTCACCTGAAGACTTTCAAGGTACCTTTTGGGAACCCAGATTTTCTTCATAGGGGGACCGTTCCTGCAGTTAGTGCCTACATATCTAGCAAATACTTCACCATTCTGATTTTTGAACAGTTTATAGTTGGAGTCAAATGACTCATCAGAAGAATATGAAGATTCACATGTAAAGCAAGATAAAGTGGATGGATCTACGGGAGGTCCCTTTGCAGCAACCCATGAGGTTTTGGGGTACTGCTCAGGTTTCCAGTAGGTCCCATCAGCATTGAGTTTCCTCTCAAAGGCAATACCCTCTTTCCTAGGGTTCCTGTTGAGAATCTGCTTTTTAAGCACATCACAAAGAGCCTGATGCCCTTTGAGGCTTTAGTACATGCCTGTCACATACAATTCCTTCAGCCCTGCATTGTCAGTGATACTAGTAGCATCCTCAGATGAGGAATTTGTGATAGCAGAGACAGTTGAAGAATTTGCAGCAATAGAAGCATTTGAACTTTCAGGTGAAGAATTAGCAGATTCACGTTCAATGCATTTCAAACATGGTGGAATGAATTCTTCCTGAGCGACACTGATCTATTGAGCAATGCTCCTTCTAAAGATCTTCATAACTCACCCTTAGCTTCTCAAGATCCTGCTTTCTTTGAAGAAATTCATAAGAAAGCTTCTCATGATCAGATAAGAGAGTGTTATGATGACTTTGAAGATTATCAAACTTAGACTTAAGTCTCTGAAGATTATTAGTCAAGGTTTGAGTGCGATCCATTTCTTCACACAACAAGTCATCGCTTTTGTCTAGCATATTTTGAACCTTTTCAAAATCCTTTTGTTGTTTCACAGCAATCTTAGCAAGTTTAGAGTAGCTAGGCTTGAGGTTTTCATCAGATTCATCCTCACTTGATTCAGAGGAGGGGTATTTGAGTACCTTGACACCCTTTGCCATGAAGCAATAGGTGGGAGCATAGTCGTCATCGCCATCATCAGCCGAGTTGGGGAAGTCATTCTCCTCAGAGTTGAAGATGGACTTGCTGGCAAAAGCAGTAGTGAGGGCTAGGCTCGCCACACCAGATTCTGACTCCTCAGATGCCTCCTCTTCCTCATTTTCCTCAGATTCAGCTTCAGAGTCCATTTCCTTGCCAATGGATGCCCGAGCCTTTTTGGAGCTGCTCTTCTTGTGAGATGAAAACTTCGAGGATTTTGACGATGAAGACTTTGAAGATTTCTTCTTCTTCTTTGAATCATCAGAACTGTAATCCTTGTATTTCTTCTTCTTTGATTCCTTTTCCCACAGAGGACAATCTTCAATGTAGTGACCAGGTTTCTTGCATTTGTGGCAAGTTCTCTTCTTGTAGTCACGGGATGAGGAATCTGATCTCATGTCATCACTTCTTGAGGATTTACCAAAGTGACCACGTCTTGAGAACTTCTCGAATTTCCTCACGAGCATTGCTAGCTCCTGGCTCAGCTCTTCAGGATCACCAAGGCTACTACCAGAATCCTCACCTTCAGATTTAGAGACTGCCTTGGCCTTCAAAGCGCGTGTTCTTCCATAGCTTGATCCATAGAGATCTCTCTTCTCAACAAGTTGGAACTCATGAGTGTTTAGCCTCTCGAGGATATCAGCGGGATCAAGTGCCTTGTAGTCTCCACGTTCTTGTATCATCAGTGCAAGAGTGTCAAATGAGGAATCAAGTGATCTCAGCAATTTCTTCACCACCTCATGGTCGGTGATGTCAGTGGCACCAAGTGCTTGAAGCTCATTTGAGATGTCAGTGAGGCGATCGAAGGTTTGCTGGACATTTTCATTGTCGAGTCTTTTGAAGCGGTTGAAGAGATTGCGAAGAACGTCAACTCGAGAGTCACGTTGTGTTGAGACTCCTTCGTTGACCTTGGACAGCCTATCCCAGATAAGCTTAGTTGTCTCCAAAGCACTCACTCTGCCATACTGCCCTTTGCTCAGATGGCCACATATGATGTTCTTCGCTTGAGAGTCGAGTTGCTTGAATCTCTTCACATCAGCAGCGTTGATGGTAGGAGTGAGAGAGGGAACACCATTTTCCACAACGTACCAGAGATCGTTGTCAATTGCCTCAAGATGCATTCGCATCTTATTCTTCCAGTAAGGGTAGTCCGTCCATCCCATCGAAGGTAGGACACCCAGCAGAGACCTTGATCATGCCTGCAGTCGACATAACTAAAACTCCAGGCAGTTAAACCAAAATCATACAGAACAAGGGAGTACCTTGCTCTGATACTAATTAAAAGTGTGTTATATCGACTAGAGGGGGTGAATAGGAGATTTTTACAAATTCGTCACTGAGGAATTTCAGGGTGGGGAAATTCCTAAGCAATGAACAACTAAGCAGCGGAATAAGTACTCAGATGCAAGCATAACAGAGCAGTAGCACAGTCAATGATGAAATGAAAACAAGCACAGAGTACAAGTAGTGTAAACACAGGATAAGCAGGCTGAAGACAAACTTACTGGAGAAATTGAACTGAGGAAATTGAGAAAGTCTTCAGTTAAGGTCTTCAAACAGTAACGATCAAGTATTTCAACATGAAATGAGGAAATGAAAGGGTTGAGGAAATAGAACCAGATAGCTCGGTGAAGACGGTGATTTGATAGACCAGTTCCAACTGCTGTGATAGTCGTACGTCTGGTTGGAGCGGCTAGGTATTTAAACCTGAGGACACACAGTCCTCACCGTATTCTCCTTGAGCTAAGGTCACACAGACCTCGCCCAATCATTCGTGGTAAGTCTTCAGGTGACTTCCAAACCTTCACAGACTCGGTCACTCGGCGATCCACAATTTCCTCTTGGATGCTCTAGACCATGACGGCTAACCATCTGGAGGATACACAGTCCTCAAAGGTAACAAGCGTCAGTTCCACACAGGGACAATCTCTTCAGTGATGCTCAATCACTTTGGGTTTGTAGGTGTTTGGGTTTGGGTTTTCCTCACTTGATGATTTTCGCTCAAAGTCCTCGGAGGATGGGATGCTCTCAATGACAAGTGTTAGTTTCTCTCAGAGCAGCCAACTAGCTAGTAGTTGTAGGGGGCGGCTATTTATAGCCTAGGGAGCAGCCCGGCATGATAAGACATAAATGCCCTTCAATGATATGACCGTTAGGTGGATAGATATTTTGGGACAGCTGGCGCATAGCACAACAACGGTCGGAAATTTGACTATCAAATTCCTCAGGGCTATCATGTTCCTCACTTGTAGGCAATCCGCAATGGCGAATTCCTAACTCCTCAATCAGAACAAATTCCTCAAAGACCAGAAGATCTTCGTCTCTGTCACTGAAGAAAATGACTAAACTGTATGAGATTTTCAATGGCTTCACTCGAAAGGATTGGCAGGTGTAGGATTTTGAGATGAGCATCACTTGGAAACTTTTCCTTAGTTTTACCTCGACCCCCTTTAACAGTACGGTGTTTCCTATGACTCGAGAAAGAGAAAACGAAACTACGAAAACAAAAGTCTTCATGCTTCATATTCCTCGCATGAATATCAAGTCTTCAAGGTCACACCAATTTCTTCATTTTCAAAGTCTTCAGAAAGCTAAAGTCTTCAGTTGAAGACATTCATTTTCAGGGGTCGACTTTCTCTGTAAATATCAAACTCCTCATAGACTTATAGACCTGTGTACACTCACAAACGCATTAGTCCCTTAACCTATAAGTCTTCAATACACCAAAATCACTAAGGGGCACTAGATGCACTTACAGTAACATTATTTACACAATCATATAAATATATGCAAGTAAATGAGTGTACTAGAATATTTACACCTGTTGCAACACACGAAAATTATCTCAAGAAAATAATAATAATAATAAAATTTACTCCCTCTGGTCGAAAAAAATTGGCATGGCTTTAGTTCAAATTTTAACTAAAGTCGAACTAAAGCCACGACACTTTTTTGGGATTGGAGGGAGTAATACTTTTTTTGAGAGGGCAATATAGCATTTTTGGTTGGAGGTAATTAGAGAGAGGGAATGTGAGTTTAGGGGTTCTGAGATATAAAATCACCTATTTGGTTGGAGGGAATGGAAATTCATGAAGGATTGGATGTGAGAGTTTAGAGTTTAACTCCCACTATTTATTAATAGAGGAGGGGTGTGAATTGAGAGGGAATAAATATATGAAGAACATCTCAACCCTTACTCATAAGTCATAACACAACTAGATGATACCCCGCGCATTGTTGCGGGAATCGGTTGCAATATATCTATTATATATTTATTTATTTATTTTGAAATTTTCACCGGGGGAGGGGGGGGCCCTCAACCACCTGAATATATTCCATCGAATTTGCCTAGAAGCCTCGCAGCTCCATACAAGATAGGTTCAAGTGAACCAGAATACACGGGGGAAACAAGAGGAGACACAACCAAAAACACACACACACACACACACACGCATGCACACATCCAGCCGAACCTCCGGAAGACCCGCCAAGGAAAGGGCATAGAAGAAGGCTTTTCGAAGATCCGAAGCCGGACGCACCAACACCACCGACCGCCATTCCAAATATCATCAGCACAACCAGCAAGGAGGAGGACCTCAACTTACACCTTCATCCGACCAAGCAAGGAGAAGAGCCTTGAACGTTGGCCGGCTGGTTGCCACCCAACAGCACCCCGCAGAGGTAGAGGTGCCATATGGGAACGAGGTGATCCATTGAGTAGGATAACAACCCCGCTGACCCGGCTTCGGATGAAAATCAGACCCATTCCGGCGCATGGATGAGCCACGATCTCGCAGACAGAGCACCACCTCCTCACCAACAAGGCACACACCACCGTCGACCCCAAATTGGCCGCACCACGACCACCATCGAACCCACAGCGAGCAGCCCCCACATAGCCGAACCGAGCCGAACCTAGATGATGCCTTCAAGAAGGGATGCGACACAAAATGCGCCGCCATCACCTGTTCCAGGAGAACCTGGAACATGGGTTTCCCCAGGTTTTCGGAGGAGCACTCACCATGACAGCGCCGCCTCCACAGAGGTACACGGCGCCCGCAGGCGTCGCCGTCGCCGGCTCCGGCAGGAGCAGAGCTTTTCGCCCAAGTGAGAATACCACCTCCTAGAAGCATCGACAGGTCGTGGAGCACTATCCCTTGCACATTGCCACAGAGAAGGGCCACTGCAGCCCCGCCGCCACACATGACCGGATCCGGTCCACCGCAAGCCAGATCCGGCAGGATCCAACATGCCCCGCCCGCCCCCATCGGATCGGAGCCAAATCCGCGGCCGGCAGGCACGTCGCCCAGGCAAGGGGCGAGCACCACCACCCCGCGCCTCACAGAGCACCTCCGCCGGACCCCCAACCGAAACCAGCAGATCCCCGACGCCCCCGAAGCACTGGGCGCCAACGCAGCGGGGAGTCGCCGGTTCGAGGGAGGCCAGCGGGAAGGAGCCGCAAGCGCACCCACCCCCACCATCCCCGGCCACCGCGCTCGAAGAAGTGACGCGCGCCGGAGTCACGCCGCGCCGCCCGCGCCACACAGAGCTCCCCCGACTCGTGGGTGCTCTGCGCAAAGAACGACGCCCTGCCGCTGCCAGATCTGAGCGGGCTTTGCCCGGCAGGAGCTTTTGGCGGCGGCGGGAGGGGGGTTTCGGCCGGGGGGAGGGGTCGCCGCCCGAGCCGCCCTGGGGAGGACGGCGCGGGGGGAATATCACAGTTTGGTTCTCTCCATTCACACTGTCTCTATATCTTCTATTACATATAAAAAGTGCTTTATTATGGGTTAATAAGTTAACCAGAAAAAAGAGAATTATGTAGAAAATACCACAAAAATCAGAAACATCCAACCATCAATTAAGTTAAGTATCTGATCAGAGCCGATGGATCTATGAAACAATCTATTCACATTAAATTTCAAAATAATTACCCACCAATACCCTGGATTAGTTATTTTTGGTACCCCTTCGATCTCCCATCTATATCCAATAGAGAAAGAAAATCAGGGTCCATGTCCTCGCGCAGACCCCCACCGTCGCCGGCCAACGGCATAAGACATGCACGTACGCAAAGCTAGCTTCTTGGAGTAGCTTACGCGGCTAGCCGGAAACTCCCCGTACATGAACCTGCTAATACTAGCTTGCTTTTACGTAGGTGTGCAAAGCTAGCTTCAGGGAATAATATAGCTTGATCGATATGTGTTCAGTTAGATGTAAACTCGCAGTACGTGCTTCTGCTTGGGCTGGCTCTAGATGGATCGGATTAATTCTTGCCAGAACTTCAGGTAAGTTTACTTCAGGCTTTACTACTATTTAGCGATTACCGATTGAATCTGATGTGATTGATCCAACTCCAAAAAAATTGATGCTCCATCTACTACGAGACCGGGGACCATGATTAGCAATACCTAGCTACTGAATAAAATTTGTGGCCCTCAATTTGGTTGAGGACACCAGTTTTCATTAGCACAACAGATGTTGCAAGGGACTTTAAGACATAGTGCAATACAATGTAATCCTTTATCCCTCGCTTTGCTCTCATGTCCAGCTCTGGCCAAAGGTTTTCCCCTTTAGTTATCAAAACAAACTAAATGTCCATCCACAAACTTTACAAAGATTGATGAGGCTAAAGCATGCTGTCATATTGTAATGCATAATGGAGTTGTGCCTATGCAGATTTTTGTGAGTCAAGATTGGGCTGCTGGTCTTCTGCCTCTGTGCTTTGCTGAACGCATACATCCATCCACCAACATGCAAATCCAGGAGAGAAGCGAGGCTTCAGATTTGGTAAGCTGATAAGGGTGGAGCTAATGACAACAATCACCCATGAATGACGAGCATGTCAGGTCAGTTCCGATTTGTATAGGTGACGACAATAGTAATGGCCAGACAACAAAATGCTTCCCTGCAAACCAGACCCATTTATGGCACGCCATGCATGTTTACCCCTTTTTGTGAGAGCAGTGAACCAAAATCCTACATGTCATGGATCACTGAGTCTTGATCACCATAGAGATACAGAAGTAGGAAACACCTTCATCCATCAGGCCAGGTTGAAAATTTCCTTGACACCGACCGAGATATAGCACTAGGATGTCGGACTTGACGAGTACAACGAGAGTATTGATAGCCATGATCGGGAGGCGCTCTTCTCGGAACTATCCATAATCCTGCTGTTCTGGAAAATGTAGCGGAAATAATTCACGTATTTGCCTATCTTTATTATGAATGTTAGAAGAAACCCAACACATAGTTAAGAATCAAGAATATGATTAGTGACCTGTAAATTGCATACCCTTTCTTTTATGTGCATTGTACCTTACAAGAGTTGGAATAAGCTTAACTATTGCATCAATTATTTTCCAGTATAGAATAAAGTTGCAGGGTAGTAGTTCTGTTATATTCAAAGCAAGATTCATTGTACTAGACGTTGTTTTCAGCATTAGCATGGTGGTGCCATGGGAAGATAATAGTCCAAGGCTGGTCTCTTATTTTAGATAATGCTAGATTACAGTTCTGCTACAGGCCATGCGTACGGAAAATCATCACTAACTGTAGTTCTGCCAAAATGTTTTCCATGTGTATGATCATCAATTAATTTCACCAAATGTTCAAATCCCTCAAAATAAGTTGACACAATGACAGAGGTAAACCTTTCTGTATTTGACATTCAGGTTACTTTTAGCACTAAAATTCTGAATGACTAAAGTTATAATTATTCATGTCATAGTTGTGACATTCTACATCTCTATTGCATTTGGCTTGGAATTACTAGCAAGCATAGATAAAAGTTTCACCATTTTAAAATTTTGCAGGGCATTCCTCTTTATGAAAAATATATATGAGTTCCTCTTTATGTGTTTACTTTTCCAAATGTCTAAGGAAAATGTCAAACTGCAAAGCTGGAGTCATGCATGCACCAACCGACAACTTTTACTGCTCAAAGTCAGCACTTCACTATGGTAAGTCAGTTCTGTTTTCTATAAATAACAACAATGAGAAAATAGGCAGAGGGTCTACATGGTAATTTAGCTAGCTCAGTATTGTCATGTGTTTCCGTCCCTAATCCATTGATGACTAAATATGGAAACTGTCCCTGCTACCCCCATAGTGACTACATTGCACCTATATATATAATAGGGCATACAAGGAACAGGACTCTTATTTTGTAAGAAAATGGGAAATATGATCTGTTTGAGGCAAGAAATATACCTCATATTTACAAACAGAGGAAACATTCGGGTAGGTTAGGTGAATGTCACAGGCACTGTTTTCATGGTATAACTTATATTCTTTGAAGTTTAGACTAACATGTCCGTACAAGCATCAATAGCTGCCCATGTCTAATGTGTCATCTGTTTTCAGGTTTTAATATTGTTTGTAACTCTTCTAAAGAAAAATATATATTACAAAGCAACATGATAAAAATGCCGAAAAAATGATACAGATTATTTTTGCAAAAAGTGGCTGATCATAAAAAGTACAGTAAAAGATAAATGATAAATGGATAACAATAGGACCTCATGTGGAAGAAATTCCGTCGAAGCACAGATAATATCAGGAACACATTGTGGGAGAAATAGTATATATTCCAAGAATAGTCATGTCACCAACCGGATCCGCGTGGCCGTTCTTTCTAAAAAGGAGACAGTATCCTATATCAGTTTGTTTTGCTACGATTGTCAACAAAAACTAGGGGCAATCTCGAAACAAGGTAGGACTATATAACTACCTAAACAAGTTTTCACACATGGCACTACGAGTAATGGTAAATGATAAAGATATCAATGAGGATGATGTGGTCAAGAACATAGTCTATAAAGAAATATTCTAAAGGTATTAACAAATAATGCACTTTCAGCATGACGCTTCTTTCACTAGCTGAGGCTACTGACCTGCTCCATTACATAAAAATTGCATATATAAAAATTTAGCATACTGCAAACTATATCCTAAAAATACAAAGTGACTGCACTATGCTAACATGATATGGCAGGCCGAATATGCTCTACAACAAAACATCAACAATCTCTATTATGTGATATCTTATTCTTCATGCTTATCATTTAGTGGAAACGAATAGTGAGAGCATCGAGACATGGTTATATTTCATATGTACTCATACATATAATTACAATTTTTAAAGTTTCACAAACTTAGTAGTACGTACATAATTCAACACATGTAGATAACTTAAAAAAAGAATCACATATTTCCCCAAGATTTAAAGGAAAATGAAGAAACATTCTCCACTAACAAACATTTTCTAAATTACATTATAAATATGACAGAGTGTGGAAAAGGGAAAGAAGGGGACCTGCAAGTCGAAGTTCGAATTTGGAAGAATATTCAGGCTGGAGGAGGAGGACAACGTGCCGGGCTGCATCGACCGGGAATAGAAACGATGTGTCTGCCTCGCACCTAGGGAACACACCGTTGCCTGCATCCTATTACTCGAGTTGGATCCAATCTAGCTGCGGGAGACGAAATCCACGCCAAAATCAACTGCACAGACACCATGATTTCGCATACTCCCTTGCGCAGCTGCTCCTTGGACCCTGCTGGGAGATCAAGGAGTTGTACGAGCCAAACCAGCCACCATAGATGGTCACCCTGCGGCAGCACAAACGAGTCGATCCGCTGCCGTGGCTGCGCATGAGGACGACCAAGCTCATCTGGTGGGAGCAATTTTGGAGTCAACGGAGTAAAGGAAAAAGGGGATCGGGAAAGAGTAACTGTGACTGTGTGAAAGTGTAAGGCCTTGTTCATAGTGTAGGAAAATCGTAGCAATAGGAAAGTCATAGGAAATGAGATGACATGTATCTCAAATCCTATGAGTAGGAATAGGAAAGGAGATACCCTTTGATTCACGTCATAGGATTTTTTTTCTATTGAGTCTAGGCTAATGTTTATTTTCCTATGAAATGTGGAGGATAGGAAGAATTCCTTCATAGAAATAGGATTCCATTCCTACAAACCAAAGGGCTAAAGGAATTTTTCCTATGAAATTCCTACAAGATTCCTCTAGGCCAAGTGGGAGAGAAGATGTATGGACGCTATGTGCATCTATGAAATCCTGTTTGGCTAAATTAGCATACCGGCAGAGGGGAATCACTATAAAAAATACTAATAATCTATGATTACGTACAGTGTACATCCCCTATAAATATAAATAAATATATAAATATATATACATTGCATATACGTGTGTTTTTCTAAATTATATATTTTCACCCTGCAAATTAGTTAAAACATATCCACCCAAACATATAGTACATGATCTTATGAAAAACATCACTAACCGGTATCAAAAGTTTACATTCGACTTAAAGTTCATGTATATTAAAATTCTCCGCAAAAGGACTTATAAATTCCAAATGGAAAATTTACTACAACGCGACAGTGTTAAGCAACATAAAATGTCATCAATTAGGACATACACCACAATATGAACAACCAACCACACGTCACCCAAAACAATTCAAAGTAAATAAGCCTTCCCGATATTTCAGAAACGTGTCCCCGCAAAAAAAAATATTTCAGAAACGTGAAAGGGGAATTGCGCTTATCTTGAAAAGCACCTATTCAAGTCAAACTCATAATGCTGCCAAATGTTAACTTATTTAAACCAACTATATGTCAGATAAAACTATGTTCTCAGGAGTCTTATATTTATAAATGTTCTCATGCATGGTTCCAATTTCTATCAAGACAGATGAAATAATATACTTTCATTATTTAATGTTATAAATTCTAGCCCGCGCATCGAGCGGGCCACTTTTCTAGTTTTAATAATATTTAGTTATGTTGAATATAAATGTTTTGATTAATAACACATTGACCAAAATTTAAAATACATATGATATATTATATTTGATTATGTATAGTTGTAAAACTATTTATCGATTATAGGTAACTCATTCTACTCTTTCACAAAGGAATGCGAAGAGAATTCAATGGGAATAATAGAATGCGAAATCCCGTGCATGGTTACACGTGTGGTGGGTCTTTTTCTCATGCATGGTTTCAAGTTGAGGTGAGTCTTATTTCATCTATAATTATATGGTGATGTGATGTACTTACATGTTGAGTTAAATAAGTTAGTAGAGATCACTCTCTTAAATATATAGGATTTGTCATCTCTTGTCCATCCCGATGAATTCCCACTAACCAAATAAGGGAATAAACATCTCCCTCAAATTCCCACATGTAATACTCATCCGGTACCAAACAAAGGATTGAAAATAAAATGTCACTTCCCATGTACAACTCCCTCATCTAAATTTCTACCCCCTTCTAAAAAATTACCAAACGCATTTGGGTAAGTAGATGATACCCGAATATGCTGCAATATATTTCAATAAGATTTGGTTGTATGAAACATTTGGACTAATAATATGTGAAAAATACTAAAAATACATGCTCCCTCCATCCCAAAATAAGTGTCTCAACTTTGTACTAACATCAGTACAATATTACAAAGTTGTACTAAGCTCGAGACACTTATTTTTGGGACAGAGGGAGTATTATATATTGCATTGAACTATTGTATAGTTGAAAGATATTGTTGAATATAGGTAGTATACTATAATGAATTTTTTTTCCATGCATGTTGGGTGGGCCTTTGACGAGGTGACATTTGTGCATGGCTTATGTGTGCATGTTGAAATAAATATAATTTGTGGGGATGAACTAATAATGAAAAACAATTCTCATGCATGTTGTGGTGGGCATTTGATGATGTGGCATGTGTGTGTTGATTTTTTTAAAAAGTGGCAAAAGATTTGCCACATTCACTAATTAAGAAGAGTGTGTTACAGAACGATCGCACGAATGCGAAAAAAAGGAAAAAGGCCTACTCTCCCGGCATGGCAATACCCAAATGCTTAGCTCTGGCTGTGACCCACATAGAGGCCTCGTTACGTATATGCTGGATGATGGTCGGTGGAGGGGTCTGCTTATGGTTAAAACTGCAAGAGTTATGCTCGTTCCAAATCTCCCATGTGACCAACATGGAAAGGGATGCCATCGCCTTATGCTTAGAAATGACATGGTGGATGATGGAGCCCCACCAGGACTTGACGTCATTGAAAGCATTCCAAGAGGCAGTGTAAATCACGTGAAGACCCAGCCAATCCTTGACCATGTTCCAGATGCGGATGGAGATGCGGCATTGGAAGTTCATGTGTGTCGTCGTCTCCGAGGCACCATTGCAAACGGTGCATTGGCCGCAGTTTGGCCATCCGCGCTTTGTTAGGCGGTCTGTCGTCCACACCCGATTTGGGTTAATGAGCCAGGCAAAGATTTAGCATTGGGTGGGGGGGGCAGATTTTCCAAGTGTCGCGCTTCATGTTGTACGAGTCCATGCCGAGGAACTAAGCTTTGTACACCGAGGTCGCGGAGTAGTTTCTAGAGGGAGACAACTTCCAAGAAATGGAGTCGGGCTACTGATCAGCAAGGTGAACATTCCACGTGTAACTCCACAAGGTGGTGAACTCGTGCAATTGTTGCATGGAGAGGCCACTGGAAGTACTTCTTAGGTTGATCCACCCAATTATTATTGTGCAAGGCCCCATGGACGTTCAAAGACTTCTTTTCCGAGATAGCAAAAATGGTGGCGCCATATCTTTTGGACATTGGCCATCCACACAGGAGGAGTCCCAAAAGCTTGCCTTAGGCCCATTCCCAATGGTAACTTTCATGAGGGCATGGAAGAGGGTCAGACCATCCTCATCACATGGGTTGCTAGTGCCCACCCAAGCACGCTCCGATGCGGTCCACTCAAACCATGGCTAACGAAACCTGAGGGCGCGGGCGAACTTTTCCAAGTGCAAGATACCTAGGCCACCATGGTTTATGGGGTGGCAGGCCATCTCCCATTTGACTTTGCATTTTCCACCAAAGACTTTGTCACTTCCCGCCCAAAGAAAAGCCCTATGGATTTTGTCAATGGATAGTCGTACCTCCACCGGATGTCGAGGGGAGTAACGTAGCCTTGACGAGGGTCGCTGTCGGTGTCAAAACCGGCGGATCTCGGGTAGGGGGTCCCGAACTGTGCGTCTAAGGCGGATGGTAACAGGAGGCGGGGGACACAATGTTTACCCAGGTTCGGGCCCTCTCGATGGAGGTAATACCCTACTTCCTGCTTGATTGATCTTGATGATATGAGTATTACAAGAGTTGATCTACCACGAGATCGTAGAGGCTAAACCCTAGAAGCTAGCCTATGGTTATGATTGCTCTTGTTGTATATGATCTATCGACTAGCCTGACCTCGGTTTATATAATGCACCAGAGGCCTAGGATAACAAGAGTCCTAGCCGAATATGCCGGTGGGGAGGAGTCCTTGTCTTGATCACCAAGTCTTGTGGAATCTTCCTTGTATGCGGCAGCTGTCCGAACTGGCCCATGAGTATACGGCCATGGGGGTCCTCGGCCCAATCCAACTGATCGGGAGACGACGTGATGAGTACCCCCTAGTCCATGACACCGTCAGTAGCCCCCTGAACCGGTCTTCAAGTTGGGGACGCTCCTCGATTCTTCCGAACTGTTCTTCATCTTCGGTTGTCGGTCTTGAAAACTGGTTCAACAAATCTTCTCATCTTCGATCTTGAGGATCGCCGAAATGCATTCGACGAGTTTACACGTCGGGTATCCGAGGAGCCCCTTTAAGTTTCTGGCCTTTATCAATGCCTTGTTATTTTTATGCCACACCTCGGGTTTGAAGTTGTTCCCGGGCGGCAGTGTCCTCTTGCGTCCAAGCCCCAACGCCGGACTGTATTCGAGGTATATTTTGCAGCCGAGCACCAATGCCGGGCTGTATCCGAGCCCCAACGCCGGACTATATCCAAGCTCCAACGCCGGACTGTATCCGAGGTGTCATAGACCACCTTGGTTCTAAAAAGTTGAAGGAGTTTAGCTATGCCTAATGCCGGAAATGCCCTCTATGGAGCCAGCCACCGGTGCCCGAGCTTTATGCCGAACTGCTTCCAAGGCGGTGCACCACCCCGACCGCGGGCTGATTTTTTATGAATATTTTTGATTGGTGCAATTTATTCTCTGCCGAGATATATAGCCAGTATATGTATATCCAGTAGCCCTCAAGGTGTGTGTCGGTCTAAAACCCGAGATGCACCTGAAGGAAAACATAAAACTGCTGATCCTAGTAGCCCCTGAGACTCAGGTCGATTTGTGAAATCGGCCTGAGGATCAACTACTAGCTCGGCAGCATACGTAGGAATAGAAACGCAGTGTAATATATAATAAAGATCAGCGGACGGGCCCCTGAGAGAGGGTCGTGAGAAGTCGCTGTGATATATTAGCTTGATGCCAGATAGGTCCAGATGGTACTTATTGTTGTCCAAAGACACGCTTTCCCATAGTTCGATCAAGCCGAACACTGAGCCCTTTGGATTTTCTGCATTGAATAGGCAATGCAGTAGCCCCCGAGACACTGGTCGGGTGGCAACACCAGATCAGGGGATCGATGTGCCCCTTTAATATTTATAAATAATGAGCACGAAGCCCAGTAGCCCCCGAGCCTTAATGTGGGTACGGGTGGCCGAATTAAGGGTCGATATCCAGAGTAAATCACAGATTATATGTAAAGATTCTATGTATCCAAGTACTTTACATCATTATTTTGACTCCATTGCGATCATTTATCAGTTGAAAGTGGCCCAGCGTCGGCTTCTACCCCTTGGTAGATACTACGCAGGGTGTTTCCGCACTAACAAAACAACCCTTAGCCGACGTCTCGGTGCCCGGAGGCAGTTGTGTTAGCAGAAACGAGGCAATCAGATATGCGGGCTTTATAACTTTCACTTAGTCATAGGAGCTTAAAGTTGGAAGGCCAGTTACTAGCCTCCGGTTAGTGTTCGGCGACAGTCGAGGTCAAACCGTAAACACTTCGGCCAATATTATGAACGGCCCGTCATTTAACACAGTCATCGGATCGCTGACCAGTTTACGCTTATTGTGACAGTCAGTTTTCGGCTTTCTCCACTGAGGCGCCTAAGCGTGCTAGCTGGAAGCACAATCGCAGTGGTTCTCCCGTTGTGCACCTAGCCGAACAAAGCGGAACGTAGGAGGCAAGCACAGGAGCCGGGCAACCCAACTATTGACCAAAGACGCAATTCGAAACCGATGCATATACAGCAATGTCCGAGAATGTTTTTGCCGAATCCCTAAAGGTGTTCGGGCTGCACTACGAGACTAATGCTGGAAACACACAAATAGTTTAAAAGTGCCATAGGCTTGGAAAACCGAAAACTTCAGTAAAAACTGGACGCCCGAACTAGATAAGTGTTCGGTGCCAAATCGAAAATTGGTCTTAGAAAAAAAAGGTGCTTCTGTCGTGCTTTATCATGACACATCTTATCTCAAGACCTTAAGCGGGTCAGCCTACGGCTTCAACCTCCTCGAAGGCGGAGTACTTCTCGTTAGGCCAGTTTAGCAAACTAAACTCTAGCGGCTTTGAGAGAGAAATTAGGCTCCCCGGCTAGTGACCGCACACTCGTGTCGAAAAAAAGAGTGATAAATAATAATAAAAATTTTTGCAACGACTAAGAAGAAGAACACTTATTATAAAATGGCTCATATAAATTTAAGAGCCCCCAAGTGACTTGGGTAAAAGAATTTTATGTATAATGATTGTATGTACCCAAGTACTAATATCATATCTTTGTGCACCCGAACTTTAAACGCGTCTTAACCGACCGTCGGCTTCTCCCTCTTCGGTCAAGGACCGAAAAGTGTTATGTACTCCACCTGTCGAGAATATCGACGGTGTTTCCGATAACCAGGCAATCAGGCCATAAGGCTGTAACAGACAAAGCGCGCTCAGGGAACTTATGCTATATTACTGACGAAGTGTAAGAAGCATTTTCGAAGAAAATAGTACCCCCCACCGATACCTTTCTTCGGTTGCTCATTAATACTATGATACTTGTGCAATAGATTTTTTGTACTCATGAATTCCGTTGTGTGCCGACCATAATTGAAAACAATAAGAGTGCTAGCTTTCGGCTTCACCCAGTCTGAGGTCCGGCTCGGATGACCCGACCGTGACAATCGCAGAGGTGCTTCCTTTACTCCCTAGCCGAACAATCGGGAACGTAGGGGTAAACACAGGAGCGAGGCAACCCAGCTTGCAAATCGCTTAAGTCAATATGGTGCATATTGTGGCGTAATACACGAAAAAGGAACGAAGCCGTACAAGTATAATCATATGCAAGAAGAAAGGCTTCATGAAGGAAGCCCCCAAGTGAACTGGGTATTTGAATTTGTGTGTCACAAACAAAGTCATGACAAGGAATTTTTTCACAAACAACTTTTTGTCAAAAAAGTATAATTCTTGGTCGAACCGAACAGAGGTTAAAAATTATAAAACTTTGAGCATGAAAGCGACTTAGTTGGTTAATGTGTTCGGCATTGATGACGCGGTCCGAGCTTGATGCGGGACAAGATTCCATCCCCCAAGCCGGTCCTAAGGTGGCGGAGCGAAGAGCTCGACACTCCGAAGTGGTGACATAGTGCGACCAATGCAGGCCGCCGAAGTCCCCGGCATGGGTTAATGAGGTGTTGACGAAGCCCCTCGTCCAGCCGAGGTGACGTGGTATGTCAGTACGCCAAGGTGACAACACTGCCCGACCCAAATCATTTACCTGTGCACAAAAAATAGTGCAAACCGGAGATAATAATAATGATAAATTAAAAAAATGTTGCATAATAAATAATTTATGCAAAGTGAGTAATAAAAGAAATATGGCCTGGTGCAGAAGTCAATGTCGATGCAGGGCGTCGGCGTGATGCGGTAAAGGTGTGGCAAAGCCTGCATTCACAGGTCAGTCCGAGTTCCGGATGCGGCGTTAGCCGGACTATGTACGGAAACTGACTGAACCACCACGCGACCGTCGTTTATGCGGCCATCATTTGATAGATCTGTGTACAGATGATGGACAAATCAGAGTAATAATTCCTTGAGAAAAATAAACCAAAACAAGCAAAAAATATTAGGATTAATAGCACCTGGTTTATTTGTTGTAGTAATCCAAAAAAAGTGACTCCTAAAATTGGGACTCGATCCGCATTCTCATTGCCTGATGGGCGGTGAAGCGACGGCATGGCGATGCTGGTAAAGGTTGGCTCGCCGAGGCAAAGCCCCCGGTCCAGCTAACGCGACGAAGCCGATTGACTGGTGACGCCGAAGTCTCCGGAGTAGGTTGATGAAGAGATGGCGAAGCCCCCGGTCCAGCCGAGGTGTTGAAGCCTCGATGTCAGCCGATGAGTCGGAGTAGGTTGGCGTGATGGACATCGGCTTGAAAAAGCAACAGTGCGGCCCTGCCGATGCATGTCATGACTCGTGACGTGGTCAATGCCGGCTTGATGAAGTGACCGTGCGGCGATGCCGGCGTGCCCGCTCCGTGTAATCCATGGGGCAGCGATGTTGGTGATGATTTATCCTTCGCGATGCCGAACTCCTGTTCGGCTCACCGAGATGATGATCCGAAGAAGTTGAGCTCGGCTCAACAAAGTGACGACGTGTCTAGCGCAGGTCGGCAGCCGTGGAGCAATATTGCCGGACCGGTTTGATACCAGCATGATGGTGAAGATCATGTTCAAAAGATTTTAAAGTTAGTGGGGTGTGTTCGGGAACAAAACACAATACCCCATACAAAACTTCCTTCAACAAGGATGTCCGAAATCCCGTTCATAAAAAAGACGAACTCGGGTCGAATTCGTTTTCGCGCAGAAAACAGATCCGAAAAGTGATGCACTAATCGGAAGGTTCCCGAAGTTTGGACGGTCAGATCGAGCTGAAATTTTGAGGGGTGGTAGATATAGGAATTCCGCAGCCGATCAACAGTTGGATCTTCCAAAGGACGTCCGAGCTAGAAGCTGGACACCACGCCCTAAACTCGTCCAGATTCCCATCCAGATTTGTCAGGGCTCCGGTATATCGCGGATTGCCGGAGATTCCTCCATCGGAACTCGACAAAATTTTCCAGGGTTGTTGTAGACTCAATTCCGCACAATTCCATCGAAGCAATCGTTAAAACGACACTTGAGGAGGCGGTGGCGGCGGATACAAGTTTTGCTGTCCAGAAAAACAGCACGGTTGCCCGAGGGCAATGTTGACGTTGAGCCCCCGGGCTCCCCTGATGATTCCTCCATGATCTTGATACAGATCGGAGTTGATGTTGATGAAGGCCCTCATCCGAACATGACGATCTGAGGTAGGGCGCAGTCCTCGGTCCAGCCAAGGTGACCAGCCGAGCTGGTGACGAAGAAGCCGACGTCGTAGTTGATCTGCAGTCGAGCCATTGATCCTTTTGCCGATCACACAGCGGAACTCTCAATGAAAGCACCAATGTCGGTGTCAAAACCAGCGGATCTCGAGTAGGGGGTCCCGAACTGTGCGTCTAAGGCGGATGGTAACAGGAGGCGGGGGACACAATGTTTACCCAGGTTCGGGCCCTCTCGATGGAGGTAATACCCTACTTCCTGCTTGATTGATCTTGATGATATGAGTATTACAAGAGTTGATCTACCACGAGATCGTAGAGGCTAAACCCTAGAAGCTAGCCTATGGTTATGATTGTTCTTGTTGTATATGATCTATCGACTAGCCTGGCCTCGGTTTATATAATGCACCAGAGGCCTAGGATAACAAGAGTCCTAGCCGAATACGCCGGTGGGGATGAGTCATTGTCTTGATCACCAAGTCCTGTGGAATCTTCCTTGTATGCGGCAGCTGTCCGAACTGGCCCATGAGTATACGACCATGGGGGTCCTCGGCCCAATCCAACTGATCGGGAGACGACGTGATGAGTACCCCCTAGTCCAGGACACCGTCAGTCGCGACCCGCCGTGGAGGAAGTTTGCCAATGACTTTGTCCTCAAGGTATTGGAAGTGAATTCTCTTAAGGCGCCCCACCGAGAGAGGGAGTCCGAGGTACGTCACTGAGAAGGGGGATTTTTTGTTGGGAGATTTTGTAGGACCTCATCGAGGTTGATATCCGTACATCGGATGGGAGCGACCATCGACTTCTTAAAGTTTACTTTAAGGCCAGTGACCTCGCCGAAGCCATTGAGGATGTGCGCAAGGGCATTAATTTCCTCACAAAAACGGGCCACAAAAAGCGTAACACCGTCGGCATACAGTGAAGTCCGAAAGGCGGTCCCCTTCCCAAGGAGACAATGAAGGATGTCGTGGTCGGTGGCCGAGGCAAGGATGTTCTGCGTGGGGTCGATCGTGAGGACAAAGAGGAGAGGGGAAAGCGGGCCCCCCTACAGCAAACCCCTCCCATGCTTGACCGGGTCACGCGGGGGATCCCGTTGAGAAACACCCTCAAAGTGGCCGTGCTCGGTAAGGCAGTGACCCAGTTCCAGAACCTAGAAGGAAAAACCCTTCGCTGAAGGAGGTTGAGGATGTAATCTCACTGCACCGAGTCGAAGGCTTTTTTTATGTTGAGCTTGAACAATAGAGCCGACTTCTTTCGCCAGTGCAGCCATCGTGCATAGTTGCGGATGAACATAGAATTGCCATGAATGCTTCTAGTCTTGATGAAGGCACTTTGGGCATTTGAAACAAGAGAGTCCATATGAGAGGCGAGTCTGTTGGCTAACACCTTAGCTAAGATCTTAGCCAAAAGCATGGATGAGGCTAATCGAATGGAAGTCAAGAATGTCCCTCGACGCCATCTTATTGGGCAGAAGGACCACATTAGCCGAGTTAAGCCATTGCAAGTGGGCGGCTTGCAGATCGGAGAACCGCCTAATGACATTCATCACATCATCCCTAATGATCTCCCAACAAGTTTTGAAGAACTCCACGGTGAAGCCATCCGGACTCAAAGCCTTGTGGGATGGGAGTTGATGGATAGCGGCTTTGACCTCGGGGCCTCAGAGATGGGCGCATCAAGGCCCTGAAGGTTTCCAGCATTGATTTTAAGCGCGTCCCAGTTGAGAGTAGTGGACCAAGGGCCATCCTTCTTCACGACTGTACTACAATGATCATGAATGATATGAGCCTTTTGTTCACGGGAAGTGACCCAACCATTATTATGTTTGAGCCTAAGAATGATTTTTTTCTCCGTTTGGAATTCACTCAGATACAAAAGAAGCGTGTATTGGCATCACCCTCCCGGAGATTATTGACCCGTGCACCTTGCTTCTTCCTCACCTGTTCCAACGTAGCGAGGCCATGGACCCCGGAGATTATCAATATATTCGTTTCTTAAGTCTTCTTCATCCTTGGAAAGCGGAGATGATCCATGGCCATGTCGGGGGGGGGGGGGGGGAGGGAGTGGACCGGGAAGGAAGAGGAAAGGTACGCGACGGTGGAAAGGAAAAGGTCTGGCTTTGGGGATAAGAAAAATAGTAGGGATATACTATTTAGGTATATATGTAGGATACAGAGGGATAAAATGTCACTTTGGAAGATGGGTGCACTGGAACCATTGAATGGTGCCAAAATGCTATTTCAACATTCTGAAAATAAATCAGCATGTTTATGTGGATGTATATCACACATGTGCAAATTTTGATGCTGAAATAAATAACCATGTGAGTTCAACAAAAATGACAAAATTGTGATTTTGGAAAGATGAATAATGCATGAATTATTCAGTATATGGAAATCACCGTTTTGTCATTTTTGTATAGCTCACATGTTTACTTATTTCATCACCAAATTTTACACATGTGTAATATACATCCATATGAATACGTAGAATTCCTTTTGGAATTTTTTAAAACTTTAATTGTGATTTTAAAGTATTTAAAATAAGGTCCTCCAATACACCCGGCTCCAAAACTCCACTCTCGGGAGTACTACTTTGTGTTTATCCTGAGGCGGTCAAATCTCTGCCCATCGTCTACTACCAATCGTCACGCCAGGGAACGATCTGAACCATCAAAACACATCTTCCACTCCGCAGCCAGACTTTTTCCTCCCCACCATCCCGTACCTTTCCTCTTCCTTCCCGATCCACTCCTCCCCTCACGCTGCTCTCATACTCTGACCTACCCAAGCTCCATTCCAGTTCCAATCCAAACCCAACGAGTTTCTAAAATCTTCTCCCGTACTCCACCGCCGCCGTGCCCTAGAGCTGCCGCCGTGCCGAGCTAAGCTTCACCGCCGGCGCCTCACACCCCCCAACTCCTTCGCCTCTCACGCGCTTCGCCTCCATCGCCGTCCTCGTTCTACCCCATCGCGTCGCCGCTGACTCCACCCCCGCCTGCATATTGGACATCGGTTTTTGAGGTATGAGCTCTTGTGCATACAGTGATTGCTCAATCCCAAGCTAACCTCCACAAATTCCCCGTGCGCGCACCATCTAGATCCGCCCTGGCCTCCTCGGCGGCCGAGAGGAGCCGCTCCGGGCTCGGGTCAGGTTTCCGGTACCTCACCGGAGCCGCCACCGGGTGGTGGGACCGGTGGATGGTCATGGGAGCCAGCGGCTCCAAGCTCGAGAAGGCCCTCGGCGACCAGTTCCCTGAAGGCGAGCGCTACTTCGGCCTCGAGAACTTCGGCAACACCTGCTACTGCAACAGTGTACTCCAGGTCTTCATATCCTATCCCGGGAACTTGTAGCTTATAGATTTGTTGCGCCTTGCATGCTAAGCGGTAATCTTTGCAGTATACATGTGTAAATGGTTGCACTAGGTGGCAGTTCGATAGCCGCTGAGGCGCCTTTGTTTGCTTGCGGTTGGGTTGAATATGCTCCTTGTTATATTGGCATAGTAGATGCTCATTAGATTCAGCGCCGTGTGGGTATAATGTGAAATATATATGTTGATATGGGTGGAATTTTTCGACGATGCAGCTACCAAACTGTTATGAGTCATGTGACACATGGATGTTTGGTTATGATTGCACTGTGTATTCACATAGTATGTCGTTAGCATGTTTAAGAATTTATTACAGCCAGGTATAGTAACAACATCCTACCGTTTGGAATACCGTTACAAGCTTGCCTTTTACGAATACATTGATACCTCCAAAATCTTCCGAATTAAACACTGTATATCCGAAATAGATTTAAGTGTGCCGGTTCAATATCAGAAATTGATGCATTTATCTGAAACACACCTTTTTACGAAGATTAAATGCCTTTCAGCAAGATTGCTTGCAAGTTAGAGGCGTGTCAATATGCCTCTGTTTATCTACTTCTAATTAAGAGCGTCCACTGGGTTGTTTGTCATTCTATTTTGATGATTTGCCTTGGTAACTTGTCTATCTCTAGCCCAAGCTCCTAATAGAGCGTCAACATGTTATCCCTTTCATTGGTCAGTTGGCTTAGCCCCTAAGAAAGCTATCTTAACTAAAAGAAGGTAACTTGAGAAATCGTTGAGAGATTACTATCCATTCTAAATTCCTGCCAAACCCTTGTTGTGTCTCATGTAAGGTTGCACGCTCATTACACACACGCCAAGCAGTTGTTCACCAATGTGGTCTCTCACCTTGTTTATATAATTCTGCTCCACCATGATTACACTGAAAGTTACTCCCTCCGTTCACTAATATAAGATGTTCTAACTTTTTTCTAAATCGGATGTATTTAGACGTGTTTTAGTGTGTTTGTTCACTCATTTTATTATGTATGTAGTCCATATTAAAATATCCAAAACATCTTATAATTTGAAACGGAGGGAGTACTTCTCATCACTGGGAGAAGGTCCAGGTTCAGTGTAAAATAGTAAGATGCGATTTGGTGCATATTGTGGATATGCAGGCATGCTAGACTATATATATTGTTTAGCTATCACTATCCCATATTCCCCATGACATAGAGAAGATCTAGGAGTAACTCTTTTTTTCCTGAGATTGTTTTAGTTTTGTTAAATACAACAATACTTTTCATGCTTGTGAAATAAATCCTTTTTGTGTATTCTCTATTCACTTATACACTATATACCTTTTAGCTGCCAATTTGCACAATGATGTAGCTATGATATAGGAGTGGCGTTTTCTGGCTTGGATGAACTTTCATGATGTGCTATCTTAGGTCTTAGCTTTTCATGTAGGTTTGTACATTTCGCAATCTACTGATGTTATCAATTCTTATGCCATATTTTGTCCAGTTTAGTTATGTTCTGTTCTTTCTTTGTGACAAATGTTTTGCTCATATCCTGTTATTACCAGATAGTTGTTTGCCGTGCTTTGTAATCGTCTGTTCTAACACATATGATAAGTGCATTATTTCATGAACCTTACCCATACTTTTGTTTCAGGCACTTTATTTTTGCACTCCATTCAGGGAGCAGCTACTGGAATATTATATGAATAATAAAAATCCGGGAGATGCAGAGGAAAATCTTTTGACTTGTTTGGCAGATCTTTTCATGCAGGTAAAGTAGAGATCTTAACCTAGTGATATGTAATTGTGTTTGCGCAATGAGCATGTTGTTGCTTTGCAAATTGACTTGGAATTGTATAGTGCTTTGGCCATGTTCTATCATTATTGATGGGGGTTTGAAAAATGAATCCACACAATATTCTGCCTTCAATGGTGATTGCTGTCAGCAGATCTATATTACCATTTTGGCTTCTCATTCTCGAGTTATTGGATATCTTCCTTAGGATGATGAACACCTAGTGACCAACATATATATAATGTTTGTTATATGAAGTTGTATATCAATGATGGCAAGGTGTCTTAATCACCTATTCATTATTACTCTCCATCCATGTGTATCATCGTTGCTGCATAGTCTTTTCTGTATGTTTTATGTGATATGGAACTTGTGGCAGGATATTTCCGTTTGTACTGAATTAATGAAAGCTTATAATATTTCCTGAAAGTATGACATCTCATAATATTTCATGCAGGTAAGTCAATCAAAGAAAAAGACAGGCGTTATTGCTCCAAAACGTTTTGTCCAAAGAGTGAAGAAACAAAATGAATTATTTCGCAGCTACATGCACCAGGTAATTCGATACATATTATAGCAGTACATCTCAGTGGTTGTGCCATGATATCCTCATGATGATCTTATTGATGCAACTTAAGGCAGCCTTTGTAAATATACAGTGCTAAATGTTGCAGTGACTTATCCAAGTGATGGACTGAGGGTTGCGTTTTAAACAATATTCTGTGATATTTCACACGGCAAACTCAGCCATGTTATATGTAGTAGTGTTTGTCTTCTCAGGCATGTGCTTTTATCTGCTATTATGCGTTTGTTTAACCATTCCACCTTTGTAAAACAGTCTCTTAGGAATAACCTTCCAAGTAGTTATTGGTACAATCGAGAAAGCATTACTTGTACGTATCTTGAGTAACATATTTGTTCATGATATTTCTGTAGGATGCTCATGAGTTCTTAAATTTTCTGTTGAATGAGCTTGTTGATATTCTGGAGAAAGAGTCCAGTGCTGCGAAGGACTCACCCCAATCATCATCTCCTGAAAAAGTTCCAAATGGGCCAGTTCAACCTTTGGCCAATGGAGTTAAAAAAGAACCACCTGTTACCTTGGTCCATAAGAATTTCCAGGTGACTGAACTTATCAGAAATGACTTGGACAATGTTACCTAGTTTCCTTTCTTCAAGATCCTATTTGTTGTTATCTTTATATATTTTTTATTACAACCTACACAGGGCATACTGACCAATGAAACCAAATGCTTAAGATGTGAGACAGTAACTGCAAGGGACGAAACGTTTTTTGATCTGAGTGTTGACATCGAGCAGAATAGTTCCATTACAAGCTGCCTGAAAAATTTCAGCTCCACTGAGACTTTAAATGCCGAGGACAAATTCTTCTGTGACAAATGTTGCAGGTTATTACTGTACCATATTTGCCTTCTAGTACTGTTTTTCTTGTTCTCATCATATAGTATGGTTTGCTTTGACCTATTATTGGTTTGTGTTTCTACTAGCCATCTCCATTTCATGCCTTGAGTACCCATTTTTCTGGTATATGTGGGCAACATCATAAAGCCCCAAGTAATCTCCTTTTCTTCTTATATGCGGGCAAACATCATAAAGCCCTTAACGATCTCTTTTCTTCATCCTTGTATCAGAACACATTTTGGCTGAAATGGAAAGAAATAATTTTTGTAGCTACCATGGGAGGAAACATCAGTTTAACTTAATTTGCCTTGTTCCAGTTTGCAAGAAGCACAGAAGAGAATGAAGATCAAGAAGGCTCCCCATATATTGGTGATCCACCTAAAGCGCTTTAAGTACATTGAGCAGCTTGGGCGGTATAAGAAGCTTTCGTATCGGGTTGTCTTCCCCATGGAGCTGAAGATCAGCAGTACATCTGATGATGTGGATACTGAATACTCTCTCTTTGCTGTGGTGGTCCATGTTGGAAGCGGCCCCAATCATGGCCATTATGTAAGCCTCGTAAAAAGCCACAACCACTGGTTGTTCTTCGATGATGAAAACGTGGAGATGGTTGAAGAGTCAACCCTGCAAACATTCTTCGGTTCTTCGCACGAATACTCAGGCAACACAGATCATGGATACATCTTGTTTTACGAGGGCCTTGGTGCGAAGAGTTTAGGTTGATTTTCCCTGTTGTTTTTCTTTTCTCTTTCTTTGGAGCATGCAAGTTTACTGTTGTATGTACACAGCTATTTCACCACCTCCATGGGAAATTGTTAATCTCAGAGATTGTGAGTATGAACCTGAGGAAAGCCAGATTTTTTGTGGTTCTAGTGTACAGCGGAAAATGGAACCTTGCTCCAGTGATGATGAAATAAGGCGCAAGTCATAAAGTACGCTCGACTATACTTCCCACCGACATTCTTACGAAGGAATGTAACAATGCATTGGGTTCTGTATGTTGATTCTAATTTGAGATTTTTATGGACTAGATTTAGCCATCTGATGTGCTAGCAGTGCCCTTCAAGGCTTGGAATCATATGTCCAGTTAGAATTACAATATGGTGTATGCTTGACTTATGATGGTTGAATTGATTTAGGGAGTTTGGCTATTGAGGTTACTTTTGAATTCATGTATCCCATGTGTTTCTCCAGTTATGTGGATGCAAAAAATATTCGTAGGAAATGTACGTCTCATTTTTGTTGAGGGGACAATTTGCTACTTTGTGCCAATTGCAATCAATGGGCCTCTCAGGTTCGTTTATAATATGTTGATGTAATAATATCCTATATTATGGGACATCCTATATTATGGGACGGAGGAAGTACATGTCAATCTGTATGAAAGCAACGCCGCTTTCTGCTCTATTTATTGGGGGCGGCTAGGGCTTAAACTTGCAGTGGTCCTGGCTCCAAAGGTAGCAATACTTAGTGGGGCATCTCGTGATCTTAGGGGCTGTGAGCGGAGCTGAGCTGTAGGTCAAAATGATGGAGTTGCCATTTACCCGCTCCGCAGATTCCAGACCATTACCGAACAGGGCCTTAGTCCTCGCACATATGCTGCGTGCATTCTCCACCGTATATATTCATCGCCGATCGCACGTCCTTATGGTGCCCTGTTCGTTTCACATTATCAAAATTGCCGTCGCGCCTACCGTAAGAAACACAATCCACATCACACAGTTAGTGATAGCAGCAGCAGGTAAGGTCAATATATACATTCTGATTGCACAAAACCGTCCAGGAGTAACCAAAGATTGCCAATCACACAGGGGAGTTTGCAGCTATAGACATATAACACAACCCCTACAAAAAAAATATAAGCATCCCCCACTAGGAAACCCTCAATTGTCTGATGATCAATTACACATCCTTTTTCGACCAACTCTAGCAAAGCTATATATAACGTATATATCCTTGCAGGTTCTAGAGGATTAGATTTACATAGCTATTATCACTCCCACGAAGACGCCTCCTTGCACGCTCCTCCGACTATACATCCCAGGTCTGTGAATCTCCATTCTGCGTCCGGAAAACTCTAACCGATGAAATTTGGCTGCACGGAGTTCTCCACGTCCCTGCCTGTTGTCCTGAAATTAACCATTCTTCATGTATCAGATCGTATATGGGTGACAGCCATGCATGTCGGTATGCAAACAGCAATGTAACGATGCTACATTTTTGTAAGAACAGCTAGTTAGCATTCATTCGCAAAAAAAGAAGACGGGGAGAAAAAGCTAGTAGTTAGCATTCATTCACATGAGTTGGCTATAAGGATCAGCCAAACAACTGAAGATAGTAACTCGTTGCTAAATGCAGAATCGATGTTTGGGGGCGATGTGTAGTATGAGTCCCAGATAAGGTTTCAGTTCCAATTCCACAAACACAATAAACTGAAAAAACATGTGCAAACCGAGGTAAAATAAATAGGTTGTTCCTCCTATTTCAACTGATCTAGGAATTGAAACTGTATCAGATTGTATGGCACTCTAGCAGCTAGACTCGTTATCTTAAAAAAACATTTGGTTCATACGAAATTTGATACACTCATGGGTAGTGCCTCCAGATAAATACGCGTGATTTTAGCCCTTATGCCCCTTCACATACAAAACACTATTTTTAGAGGCTTTTTTTTTTGCGGAGAGACACTTTGCTGGCATAAAGTACCACTAACGTAATCTCTCATACTATCCTGCAGAACTTACAAAATTGCAATGCAAAGGCAACATCAATGCAGTTTACCGAGAAGAATGAGCTAATGTGTGTGACTTACAATGACTGTGATAGCTGATGCCAGTTCATTATCCGGTGCGACTGAGGATGCCTATCCAAATAACTCCTACTAGAAACATCAGCTTCATCAGCTCCATAAGTTTGGGAATGGCCTGATGCTGCAGGAGGCGACCAAACTGGGACCACGCCACCATCTCTCCCGGTCCAGCTACTTGACGCTTCAGATACAGATGGCGCAAAAATATTTCTCATACGGTGCTGAGGTTGCTGAAAGTTATTGTGATGGTGAATGCCATTAGTTCCAGCTGCATTGCCCGTGCTTTGAATCATTTCCTCCCTCTCAGTCCGTGGCTCAAAATGCATGCGGAACGGCACCTCTGCTCTACTATCCACGCTATTCCCCAAATCAGCAGAAATTTCTGTTTCAACCCTGTTGAGTGAAGTTGTCATGGTAGGCACCATCTGATCCTGGCGTCTCTGTGCAGTTGTGAGCACATTGGGCGCTACCCGGGCTGGTTCCCAGTGGACTTCCATCTGCAAATCTTGGGGAAATTCGATTGGTGGCACCTCTGAGGAGTCGCCCAGGCCTTCCTCCATTCCAGTGTCCATTGCGGCCCTGGATGCTGCCTCAAGTTGCCACATTTCTGACAGGGCTTCTTGCAGCCTGACTTGCGCTGTATCTAGCTCAACTATGGGGAGAGGATAGTTGGAGCCTAACTCAACTCCTGCAGCTTGCAGCACAGACGCAGGCGCATCCCATGGGTGGTGTATCCATTCTGTTGGCAGCCTTGCAAGTTCAGGAAGCCACCGTCGGACATATTCCCCATGTGGATCAAACTTGTAGCCTTCGAGCTGACATAATTCATAAAGATTCACATGAGAAAGCATCAGTACTCAGTACTATTCGTCATCACCAAGTTGTCTCATTTTTTTCTAAAGAAATTAGTAGTTGCACGTACCTGAGGGTTGTCAATGTGGTCGAGCTCCCGGCTATCAGGGAGAGAGCCAGAGATGTACTGCCAACCAAGCGCATCACTCTCAAGATCAGCATCCAGTAAAGTGTCCCAAAAATACTTCATCCCCCATCGCCATGGTAGTTGAAGGACCTTGACGAAAAAACTTGAAACCACCACACGTATCCGATCATGCAGCCACCCAGTCGCCCACAACTCCCTCATGCCAGCATCAACAAGAGGGTAGCCAGTCCGTCCCTGGCGCCAAAACTTGAAGGTGCTTTCGTCGACCACCCAAGGGAAGAACCTGAGGTGTGCAAGGAGGGGCTTCTCATGGCTGCATGGATGGTTGAAGCAAAGATATCGCGAGTACTCCCGGAGACCGACCGATCGGAGGAACAGAGTGCAGCTCTCCTCAGCTGCATGGTTGCCCTCATTGCTCCACACGAGTTGCTTCATTCGAACAAGGTGGAAAACCTTGCGCACACTCAGCTCACCAAAATGCAGGTAAGGTGAAAGGAGGGAGGTGTTTGCGCTGTCCGCCTTCTTGCGGTTCACCGAGTAGTCGATCAAAGGGCCGTTCAGGAAGGCACTGAGCGCCTTATCTGCGTTCTGCCAGCCTGGTGACCATGCCCGTGCCAGAAGCGCATTGCTTCCCCTCTCTGACTCATCCTCGAAGATCAGATCGTCTGATGGGCACATCGATAGGTCACCTGTTGAATATATTTTTTGCAAGTGAATCAACTGAAGAACACATTCCAATATCAACTTGTGGTGCAGTGCTTGTTAGAATAAAAATACGAGATATGCTTTAAACACAGAAGGTTGAACATTTTTATTCTGTAGAATAAGTCTATCACTTTGTCTGCTTATTATGGTTATAAAAATATAGTATCATGGTTATAACTGAGCAGGCACCTGAATTGATTCTCTTAGGGGGCAGCAGTGGCGCGAGGGGATCATACGGCATGCTGAGGCACCTGTTCCAGAACGGCATGAACATGTTGAACGGTTGGCCTTTATCATCGTTGACCTCCCATGGATCATACAGCAGGTCAGCATTGAAAGACTGCACGACGATGCCCTCTGCCGTCAGCGTCTCCTTGAGCCGGTGGTCCCTGACCAGCGAGATCGGGTCTGAAAAGATGGCCAAGACACAGTGATTGACTGATTGTTGAGTTAGATAATGGATGAGGAGTCTCAGCACAAGCAATTAACTGAGACTGTAGCAGAAAGTGCAAGTGCCTAAACGGAGAATATAGCTAGATACGGTTACTGCCTCGTTGAATTGGTAGGTTGGTGTACCCTCAAAAGGAAAAAATTGATTTGATTGGTTGGTGGCATCAAGAACTGTTGGCAATTAAGGCCGGAGTTGCTGGAAATGTTCATAGTTTATACCTAGTTAATATGGAAAGCGTAAACGCAAGATTGCTAAATTGGGACTCGCTACTCCAATTGACTTGCCATGAGTTGTACCATATCACCGGAAAGCATAATAAATTGGGATGTGATATGACATGATAACATAGGACTACTGTAGTAGTATAATAGATCTGGTTCAACCTGAGCAAATCAGATGCAAGCCCCAAAATAAGTAAGAATAACAAATAAAAGATGCTGCTTCGTTTCATCTAGCCAAGGTAAATAAGTTGAAGCAAAATAGCGTTCATAAACCACAGATTTGGATCATCGACATCTACAAAGAGAAGGAGATCTCGGCCGACAAGAGTAGTATTGCCTGTGTTGTTTAGAAAACACGCGCACGAGCAAACACAAGCAAGGCATATTTCAATTTTGAACCGAAAGGAAGCAAACCGTAGAGATGGTTGAAGAAGAGGTGCGTGGCGCCGGTGTCGCGGACGAGCTGGAGCAGCGCGGCGACGGAGTCGGCCGACCTCCGGGTGACGAGCTTGGCGGCGCCGAGGCGGTGGAGCGAGGCCTCCAGGTGCTTGAGGCTCTGGCTGAGCCACCACCGCGACACGCGGCCGGGGAAGTAGGGGCCGTCCTCCTCCGGCGACCACACGTACGCCGGCACCACCTCCCCGGCGGTGCGCGCCGCCGCCGCCAGCGCCGGGTTGTCCTCCACCCTGAGGTCCCTCCGGAACCAGACCACGCACTTCATCCCGGCGTCCCCGCCGCACATAGACGAGGACGAGACCGACATGGCCGGCCAACCCACAACCCTATCCCCTCCTGTCCAAGAACCACCACCTCCTATCCAAGAAACAAACCCCCGACCCCCACTCCTCGGATCAAGAACACGTCGGAGAGACCATGGAGCCGATCAAGAACCGGGCAGCTCAGGCTCGGAAGAATCCCGGGAACAGTGGAGCCGAGCTGCGCTGCGCTGGATTGGATTGGGTCAGGCGATTTTTCTTTTTCTGCTCTGGCGTCCTTGGCCTCGGAGTGAGCCGCACGAGCCAGAGGAGTGGTTTGTTTCCCCTCCTCTTTTCTTTCTGCGTAACTTTCTGGAGTGATTGGTTTTTTTGTTTGGTGCCTGGCGCTGTTGCGGCGGGTCTCGGCCGTGCGCTTCTGGTCCAATGGAGGGGGAGGTTGAGGATATCGGGATTGCTTGGCTGGATTTGATCTAACCTTTCCGCTCCTCCATTTATCTTGGTGACCTGACCATTCTCCTCTCACCCCCGATAATATTCCTCCTAGTATTTGTACCCATCTTGTTTCCTCGCGAAAGATCAACTGATGAGCATGAAAGATTCCAGATGACATCCGGGCCGACTGCATCCACCAGACGCGCCCAATATTAAGCTTTTCATTTTAATATTGTATCAAAATATACGACGTTTTTTTAGGTGATATCGATTTGAAAATTCATTCAATAACAGGACTGGCACAGGGACAGAAAATTACCCACACAAATACAAATTATTTTCCCCAAATTAAACGACCATGCCATATCGTTATTTTTTCTACCGATTCTCTCAAATCTCGGAGTAAATAAGCTATATTTCCTACAAGCCGCCGAATACCCCCCCCCCCCACCCACCACCCATCAAACAAAATATACAACTCATTCTTTGTCGTTTCTTCCTGTTGCTCTTCACAATGGCAGTCGATGATATCAATATGTGACGACCCATGTCCGCTTCCTCCAGCCTAGACTGTTGTCAATGGCATGGGAGCTTCCATCATTTTGCTCTCGAGGCTCCTATATGTGTGCCTAGCAACCTTGAATTGGTGCGCCAAGGTGCCACCATGCTATATTTTTCTCTGCCTTGCACCGACACCTTATCTAACATGTGTGGCTTTGTGTGACAGATATGGAAGAAAGAAAGAAAATATACTATTTGCACCAAGGCATCCACCTGTGAAGCTAGCGAAGTTTAAAAAGTTGCCGTTATGTTTGGTGACGCCGAGGATATCAACAAATCTCAATATTGGCTACCCAAAAATAGAGTAAGCCCAACCATCAATGAAAGAGAGAGGAAAAATGTTGGCAACCACTTTTTATAATGAGAATTTGCTATTTTACTTTTTGAGCTGGAAGAATTTCCTAGCTTGGGTGGATGCTTAGGTAAAGGATTACCAACTGATGTCTATTTCTCATAGTCAACTTCTGATGCAATTATGAAAAGGACATTTATATCAATAAAGTAAGTTCTCGTCACAAAAAATGTGACGAAGTAATCGATATATTGATTATTATACATAAATAAAACATACCGTAAACACAAAAGAGAGGTAACATCTAAAATCTCGGAGCATCTTGTAAAAGTTCGAGCAAGACACTCAGAACCTGTTTGGTAACCTTTGGGCAGGGGAATGGAAATTTAATATGTTATTCTTCTTTTTGCTAGCAAGGAAAGTACATAGAGCCATAAATTGTACATAGAGCCATCATATATACTAAAGTGATCCAAACGCTCATATATTTCTTTACGGAAGGAGCATGATCTGTTGCCCTCCCGCGCTTCTCACAAGATAGTTCCTTGTTGTGTGTGGCATATAAGTATACAACAAGCTACTATGTTCGTATATACGGTATATATGATGTCGGTTCAAAATTTCTTTGACGTAGGAATTGGGTTCTTTGATGAAGCGTGCAAATAGTCCATTTTTTTCCGCGAGGCCGAATAGTCCTTGCCAAATGCAACATTTGCCTACCGTTGCTAAATGCCGTGTTTTTGCATTACAACATAGAAGAAAAAGAAGACGTGAAATATGCACAAATGAGAGACGACAACGATGTAGCAAACTTGGCCTCCCTCGGCACGAAGGCACGCCAGGTTTTAAGTGTTAGTTTTTGAAACTTGCGATTTTTTCGTTAGTTCCTATTAAGTTTGGACATTTATAAAATTTATAAAGTTTTAAAAGCTCGTCAAAAACGTATTCAAAAGTGGAAATACCACACGTTCCAACAGTGAACAAAAACTTTGCACACATGATAGCATGATGAATCATTGGGTGCTTCTCCTTTGTTACAGAAAAGGAGTAATCTGGATCAAGCGACACGCACTGAGCCAAGAGGCGGAAAAGCCGCGGAACCTTTCGCATGGGTGTGTGTGGGTGCATGCCGTGCATGGGTGCGCTGCACCATCCATCCTGTAACGAGAGACGAATATATTCTTGTGTGGCGTGGACGATAGGAGAGCCACACGATCGGTCGCGGCATGCCACGCGGCGGCCCTCCTCGCACCCGGCGGGCCCAAACAGAAGACTCGCCCTCCGAGCAAACGGCCCCTCCGCGCGAGCGCCCGCCGTCCGTGCGCACCGCGCGCACGGTGGCGCGTGTGTAATTTGCCGGGGCGATCTGAAGGGGATCGTTGTTGTTGCTTGCTTGCTGGTGGTGTGGGCGTGGATGCCACTTGCACTCGGGGGGCGCCGCGCCGTCGCCGTCGCCGTCGCCTCCCCGTGGGCTCCGGCATGGGGTGTGGGCGCGCAAAGTCTCTCGTGGGCGCGGGCGAGCGCGACGGCTTCGGCCGCGTCCCCCGCGCGCAATTTGCCGGACGTGGACCTGGTGCTCATCTACAGCTACCTCATGACGTGCCCCCGCTGTGGGATTCTTGGGATAGTCATCTGCAGGTTTCGAGAGACAAGTTATCAGCTCCCACAGTTGGGTTGCATGGCCCGATAGGAAAGTGGCCCAGGCCCAACTGTGAAGAAAAAAAGTGGCCCGGTGTGGGTGGGCGTGCAAGTTTGTTGTGCGGGCCTGCTGGTCATTTGTTTGGAGCCCAAGCCCAAGCCCAAGCCCAGGCACGGCCTGGAATGGTGGACGGACGGACGAAGTGGACTTTTCTTTTTCCTGGCTTCTTTTAATCTGGTCCTCTCATAAATTTGGCAAAGAACCTCATGCCATGCCATGTAATGTAATGGAGCATATAAATATGTTTACTCAAAAGAAACACAGACGAATACCGATTGAGTTCTGCTGACAACAACTGCCAACCTTACTGATGAGTGAGAATCCCAGCAACTATGCCGGCTTCTCACCTAAAAGTATTTCTGTGAATAGAGCCTTCGTAGTATTTTCCAAAGCCTCTTTTAAACAATGCCCAGAGGGACTCTCCTTTGAACAAAGTTAATTTAGGCATATTCGGCACATTTTCTACTTACCTCCAAAGCATCGGCAGTCAGCATGTACCCCCAATGCAAACAATCAGGTGGTGGTTCAGAACCTCTCTTCTTCTTTTTTTTTGCGGGGAGCAAAAGCCGTGCATAAGATCTACGAATTGCGTAAAAACTCACTCGAGCTTTCGCTTGAAAAAGGGTCAAAATCATTTTGAACTGCAGTGGAAACGCTCCTTAACTTTAATTTTGAAGAAACGAGATTTTTTTTTCACACATACAGTACTATAACCAGTGGGTAACGGACTGAAGCACAAGCAATCAATTGTGCACCTCATTATTCTCTCGGTCTACAGTAGTTTCCCAGTCGTCGCCTGCGTCTGCTGCTGAATGAAATTTCCCACAGCGCCGAACAAAACATGGTCCACAGAACCGAAGCGTCAACAGCATGCATCCGTCACGCGGATGGCCGCCTCCGGTCCATAGACCCTGTTCCCCGAGAAGCCAAACGCTTGTTTTGTCTCGTCTCGGCCCCTAGACAGGCAAGTCAAACCGGCGAGCCCCGCTCCCTCCGCCGAAGTCTTTAATTTCCGCGCCCGTGTCCTACCTCCACCGAACAGCAGCACATGACGACCCGGCCCCACTCCTCCAGGCCCACACGTCGGCGTATGGAGCTGAATTTTCTCGCTTGGACCCGTCATTTACGACCGTTTCTGCTCCCCTGTCGCCCCCCTCACGCAAAGCCCCTCTGCGCACACCCAGTCTTCAGATGGAAGCATCGCCACCGTTGATTCCGCCTGGAGAGTGTGGCTTGATTGATCCGGTGCATGAGCCAGGTCTATGTCAGTGTGGGCCCGCCGTCTGTACCCTGCTGAGTGTTGACCCCCGGAAAGGCCCCTCCCATAGACTTCTTCGTCCACACGCGCAAACCTGACGAAAGGAAAAATACCCAAAACCGGAGCCCCTCCTGACCCTGAGCGAGAGCAGCTCAGCTCCTTCGCCTCCATCGCTCAAGGCTTCGAGCTCTCCTCCATCTCCCCTGCGAATCTCCGGGCTCGTCCACCGCTGGATCGATCGGTGAGGCGATCCGTTTCGCCGGAGAAAACTACGATTTTTTTCCTTCTTCTTTTCTGTGGCGGTTCTTTAATTCTGCTTCCGGCCACGCCACCGGATCTGATGTGACCGAATTCTCATGCTATCTTTTTTGCTTGCTATCAGGGTGCAGAGTTCCATGAAAGAGGCGCGGTTTTGGGAGGCCGTTGTAACCGAAGCCGAGCCCCGTGGTGTCCCGAGACGGGTCTTGCTGGCGGCGGGGGCTTCGTATTCTTCTTCTCCCTCCGGCTGCTCTACCTTGTTTTAGTTCACGGGTTGGAACTGGTTGGGAGCTTACGGGATATGGCCAGGTTTTGCTGCTTCGGTGCTGGTTGCTCCGAGGTAAGTTTTGTTTCCTTCCATATCCCAGTATTTTCTTTGTTATAATTGCATGTTTTTTTTCCGTATGGAATAGAATTTTTCCTGTGAGGTTGTCTGTATCATGTGATAGTTCGGGAAATTAAGTACTCCTACGATGATATTTAGAGCTTGTGGCTCCTAGAGAGCAAAGCTGTACTTTCTTCACGAATTGCACTGTCTTTGAGATGGCACAAATTTCACTGCCGGTGACATATGCTTTGTGGTAATGTTTTAATTGACTAAAGTTGACTTATTGGACACAAAATCCCATCAGCCCTCATCTTTTTTTTTAAACTAGCCCTCATCTTCTTATGACATGATTTTCGTTAGTTGTTGACTGGACTATACCTGCTCTGTGTTTCCTTTCAAAAAGGAAAAAGAAGAACTACACCTCACCTGCTCTAAGATACTTTTTATAGTCTTCCCAGAAGTAAATTTGTTGATACTCAAAACTTTTAACTAAAATTTTTTAGAAGCTCGTCGAATGCATTGGTTGGAAGCTATACTGGTTAATTTACTCTTGCTGACTGTTCTGTTTCAATATAGTTGACAGGCCATGCATCAGCCACCTCTGGTAAAGGGAAAGGCTGTCAGGGCCAAGTCAAGGTTAGCTATGGGTTTAGCCTTGTAAGAGGAAAGACAAACCATCCGATGGAGGATTTTCATGTCGCAGAACTTGCTGAAGTGAAAGGAAACGAGCTTGGTCTTTTTGCTATTTATGATGGTCATTTAGGCGATACTGTTCCTGCATACCTACAGAAAAATTTGTTTCCTAATATTTTGAACGAGGCAAGTTTTTGACATCTGTTTCAATAACAATGGCCCATTCACTAGTATTTTTGGTGATCTTAGTTTAATTGTGTCATTTCAGGAAGAGTTTTGGACACATCCGGACAGAGCAATCACAAAGGCTTATGAAAAGACGGACAAGGCTATTCTGTCACATACTCCAGATTTGGGACAAGGTGGCTCCACTGCTGTAACTGCCATCCTTATAAACGGCAGTAAGCTGTGGGTAGCTAATGTTGGGGATTCGCGAGCTGTTCTTCTGAAAGGAGGTGAGGCCATACAGATGTCAATTGACCACGACCCGAATGCAGAGCGTGGAGCTATTGAAAACAAGGGTGGTTTTGTTTCAAATATGCCAGGTGGGTCTTCTATTCTAACATTATTATTTTTGATTGAAATCATTGTTACAGGCTTGCATCCAGTTGTGCATCTGATATTTGATTCACTAATCTTGTTCTGGAATATCAGGATACTGCAAACTCAGAATATTAGTTCAAATGTTTTGTACTAGTGAAAAGTTTTTAGTGATGTCAAAATGAAAAAGGTATCCGCTACTGAATACTGCTTAGATTAGTGATATGCTTGCTATATTCTTGCCATTCTTTATTGTTAAATTATATGATTTTTTTGACCTGCGATGTAATGTACTCCCTCCGTCCCACCATAGAAGATCGTTTTTCAAGCTTACATAGCTTGAAAAAAGATCTTCTATCGTGGGACGGAGGGAGTAGTTAGCTAATCTTAAATTATCCAGAAAATGGTTGAAGTGCTTTACTTCTTAAAATTTATACACAACTGTAGCAAGTGGATACTAAGCCCCGTTTGGATCACATAAAACGATGTATAAGTGTTCAGTATTGTGATTCTAATACAATCAATATTATTACACGTATGCAGCAATTATTTTCCGTCTACTTTAAGGTTTTCACTGAATTTGATAATATTATTATAGCACTTGTAAATCCATCCTTGTCGATTCAATTTCTTTTTGAAACTCTTGTCAATTCATTCTTGAGAAAGTGGCAATAGTTCACCATCCCTAGTCTTATGCATTATTTTTCACGTAAGTTCCACAAGGGCACAAGGCCCTAGCACGAAAGGCCAACAAAATATCTGCTCTGACGTATACTCTTTCCGTCCCATAATGTAAGACATAACGTCTTACATTATGGGACGGAGGGAATATTAGAGTATCAGTATGTTCATCGTTGTTGCCTTTTTCCACCACCATAGCATGCTTCTGATAAAAATCAATAATTGCCGTGAGAATGGACGCTAGTGATGACTATAAATACAAATATGCAAGTTTAGCCTCAACGTCTTCTTATGAAAAGAATGACAGTTGCGGGCAGGAGGCATTAAATGCTAGAACAGTATTACCTTTAGTTGTTTAGTAGGATGTGACTGATATTATCTTGTATTTGCGATTAGTAGCTAGTAGGTAATTTTGATGCATCTGACCCGTGGCTACAAAAATTCTTATGTTAATGGTATCATGCATTGTGTGTGGACATTGATTCACATCGGGATGGCTTGGAGAGGATCAAGGTATTGAAAGGGGAGACATACGTAGTGGGAATAATTGAAAGGGGATACATACATAGTATATTGGGAATGAGTGAACTATAGGGATGATGGAGATTTCTTTGTTGCTTGAAATTGTCAAGTACAAGCCATCCTTTTGTAAGGATATAATCAACCTTAAGACCCCTAACATGACTCAGAACTTCCGACTATCTGGATAAGGATTTTTTTTAGCCTATGCTAAACGTTAACAAGTCCTGAACAAAGACACTGATTAAATACTCGCTTACTCCATTTCGCCTATCTTTTCTGCTAGTCCTGAACAAAGCTACCGACAAAAATATACTCGTTTGCTTCCTCACGCTCTATCCTTTCTGCCTTACTGGCAATCTGCTGTCCGAGTTGCAGAAGAGCTCGCTACACTACTAAGAAGAGCATAAATGTGTGTTGAAAAAAAACTTGGAATGAAAAGGTAATGATGCAGAATGATAACATGGTTTCTGCTGAAAGGTTGTGAATGAGTAAATGGTAGCCACGGAAATGTAGAACATGATCGTGTGAAAAAAATGGGATCTTAATGCCATCGGTACACCATGTAGCAGTTGCTGATTGATACCACCAATTTTGTTCAAACATTGCATTGATATCACGGAGTAGATGAGTGTAGTTCACATCAAGGGCAGAAGTTTTTTAGGTGAGCCAGCCTCAGCAATGCGGCAGCAGAGTAGAATACAAACGACAAAAATGGCCAGGACGTACACTGGTGCAGCTTGCGTGGCATCCACTCTTGTTTCTAGTTAACTCCATGATTTTATATATAATAGCCTGTTAACTCTATGCATTAGTGTCTTTTTTCTATAATTGCCTAGATATGTTTTTGTGTTTGTGCCTGAAATATGATGCTGTAATTTACAGGAGATGTTCCCAGAGTCTGTGGTCAGTTGGCCGTGTCCAGAGCGTTTGGGGACAGGAATCTAAAATCACTTTTGAAATCAGAGCCTGATGTGAAAGTTGAAGATATCGATCACACTGCTGAGCTAGTTGTCCTTGCGAGCGATGGAGTTTGGAAGGTGTGGTTTGTTATAGATATAGTGGATTGCTGGGATAAAACCTAGTACTCCCTCCGATCCAAATCAACTGTCGCAGCTTTAGTACAAAGTTTTATTAAAGCTGCGACAATTAATTTGGATCGGAGGGAGTAGCACATTGGTTGATATATGCTTATACTTGTTTGTGTCAACCAGGTAATGAACAATCAGGAAGCCGTTGATGTGGTGAAAAGGTACAAGGACCCACAAACAGCTGCCAAGCAATTAGTCGCCGAAGCAGTGAAAAGAGACAGTAAAGATGATATATCATGCGTGGTCGTTCGGTTCAAGATGTAAATTTGTTGCAGGCAACTCATGAAGAATTGTCACCGAGAGGAGAGCAGAAGGAATTATAACAACAAAACATAGCCTGGCTGACAAGGATAGTGGTAATGCAAAAGAATAATTCTCTGTAATGCTGGCTGTAAATGATGTGTTAGCTCGATTGTAAGTTCATATATAAATATGCTAGAATTCTTTGTTTGGCGATTCCAGCGTACATGTGAGTGGGTCCAAATAGCCTTCTTCTGTAAATAATGGTTTTCAGATATTCAAAGTTCAGGGTGCTCCGTTGTGAGAGCTTTTTGGGTGGGTTGTCTTCATCTTCCAACTTGGAGTTTACCCAAAATTGGGTAAAATTGATTTTAAAATGGGCGATTTTCCTGTTTAAAATCAAGGGCAACTCATTGCTTCTACAAAATCACAAACGGTGATTGTGATTTCGGGTATGATAAAATGTGAACAACTCCCAGTTTTTATAAGCATGTACCGGCCTGTTTGGGACTGCTCCACTCCCTAAAATTCATCTCTGCTCTAGAAATTACAAACCAAACAGGGTAGCTCCACAATATGCCACTCCAAGAAAAATAGAATCTAGGGTACAACTCACTATTTTTTGTGAAGCTCTTGAGGGGGTGCTCCGCTCGAGGTAAGTGGATACCCCTTTGTTTTTCCCCACGACATTCATTCAGATAGAGTCTTTCCATCAAATTTCTCATTCTTGAAGCTGGAGCTACCTGGAAGCCAAATATGATAAATTGCTCTTTGTGGAGCTGCAACTCATATATGCAACTGCTCCAAAGTGGATTTGATGAAGTGAAGCTGATTTTGATAGAGTGGAGCAGTCCCAAACATGCATTATTTGATAAAATGTGGACCTGAAAATTTTAGGCAAAACTATATACATAGACACGTTAGAAGACACCATGCACACTGTTTTATGCCCTCTTCGTTTCCTACACTGAAAATTTGCGGCAAAACAATGCACACTGTCTTTTCGTACAACATTTCACAGTCGCAGGTTCATAGTTGCCAGACAAGTGCATTCATAAAGCTTCTCAGGAATTCAAAAATTTCCATGTACACTTTTGATTTTTGGGAGCACCGGGCTGCCCAAAACGCGCGTCATCGTCCTCCTCTATCCGAAGAGATTCATAGGGCACCGAGAAAGGGAAGCCATGGTCGACTTGTTGGGCTCAAGTTTGCCACACACACACAAAAAAAGGTCGATCAGATTGCTACCATGAAGAGCAGATTATGCCTGAATTGTTCGGACGAAATGTAAATCCATGCGCAGCTTATGATCTGGGTAGCGCTTCTCATCTTCCATCGAGATATCATCATCCATACTTTTATGTAGCCAGTAAGCTCGTGACATGGAAATGTAGGTGACATTCTGAAATAAGTGTATCCATCCGCACCATAAGCAGCGGTTGCATTTACAACAACTCTTGTTCGTTAGCAGGTCCTATCGTACACACGTGGACTCCAGATCGGCTCCGGGCGGTGAAGTGCTAATGTGCACCTGGAGAGATGGGAGCTAGCCTTGTCGGGTTCTCTTCCAGCCCGGTGCTTAGCGCATCTTCAACGACCCACAAATTTTCTTCCATATCTGTCTGCAGACAGAGAGGATCAGTTTGCGGGTACAAATGCAGAAGGCCGTTACCCTGCTATTATGTATATATACGTCAGTAAGGGCAATTTCGAATTCAAATTTAGTCCAATTCACACAGCGCGCAGGATCACATGGCCGATAACAATCAAAAAGAGACAAGTATGCTTAGTTTTTACAAGCCCGAATCCAAAAGAATATCAGTCCGACAGTCCATGAAATTTTCTGACCTATCGGACCGGCAATCCCAGCCCTCTACTCCACGATCAAGGTGTTGTCGCCGCCACTGTAAACAACCTCCACCTCCGCCTCTCCCGCGTCCTCATTGTCCGCCGCCGCCAACTGATCTTTCTGCCGCTGCAACATCTGGTAACAGACGGATTGCATGATCATTCTTGCGTCGACATCCAAAGAGTCCACATTCAAGGTCAACATCTTGGCGTCCTCCGCATTGGCGGCGAGCTTCACCTTCTTTTCCTCGAGCCCGGCCTTCTTCTCTTTGATCATGGTCCTCCTCACTTCGAGCTCGAGCTTCTTGTCCGTCGCCTCCATCAACAATTTGAACCTCTCAGCCTTTTTCTCCTCCTGGAGGTCCGAGCGCTTCACGCATGCCTTCTCCTTCTTCGACAAGATGTCCTCGAACCTCTCCGTCAGCTTGGCCGCCGCACCTTCTCGCTTCGCCCTCTCCTCCTCCCGCTTCTTCTCATGTAAAAATCTTCTAACCTTCTTCGGTGGTTCTTGAGTTGGGTCGGCAGGGTCACTGGTTTCTTCTTCATTGGATTTGGCGGTGGTCTTGGCTATGAAAATGTTCCACTTTGATTGCCCATTCAACTTCAACCAACAATGCATGATGGTGAAGTTTTTCTTCTCCAACTTCTTCTACACCAAACAAGCACGAGAAGGCTACAAAATAATGCATATCTGGCTAGTGATCAACAAAACTATGCATATCCGGCAAGTGAGCAACAAAACAATGCATGTCCAGCTAGTGATCAACAAAACTATGCATATCCGACAAGTGAGCAACAAAATAATGCTTGTCCGGCTAGTGATCAACAAAACTATGCATATCCGGCAAGTGAGCAACAAAAAAATGCATGTCCGGCTAGTGATAAACAAAACTAAGCATATCTGGCTAGTGAGCAACAAAACAATGCATGTCCGGCTAGTGATCAACAAAACTAAGAATATTCAGCTAGTGAGCAATAAACAATGCATGCCCGGCTAGTGATCAACAAAACTAAGCATATCCGCCTAGTGAGCAACAAAACAATGAAAGTTCGGCTAGTGATCAACTTACTTGCTCAGTGGTTAGTGCACCACTAGGCCACCGTGCGATGAGATACTTCAAGTGCTCGCAATACTTGGATACAGTCTCTTGGATGGTGTAGCATCGATGGTTGAGGGACTTTGATTCACGGTTGCATATGACCGCGTCGGAGTAGGGGGCGAAATGCTTGTGTTCATGGAACCAAGTGTGAATGTTGTTCCAAAATGTTGTGCCCTTTTGCTCCGTGCCAGGGATCGGATCAAGGCTAGTGGCCAATAATGCATCGCACAACAACTCGTCCTCCCACATGATGAAGCTTTCTCCTATATCCTTCTTCTTCGGGCCGTCGGCTGTATCATCCGGATCATCGTGTAACGCCCACGATGCGGCTATATCTCCCACGTGTCGAGGCACGACTTAGAGGCATAACCGCATTGTGGTTTTGTCGCAAGAAGGGTCATCTTCACACAATCCCATGTAATGAACAAGAATGGAATAAAGAGTTGGCTTACAATCGCCACTTCACACAATACATAAATATAATTCATACATCATCCAAAATACACACATATAGACCGACTACGGTCAAGATCCAAATGAAAATAAGATAACCCCAAATGCTAGATCCCCGATCGTCCCAACCGGGCTCCACTACTGATCATCAGGAAAAGACACATAGTAACGACCACGTTCCTCATCGAACTCCCACTTGAGATCGATCCAATCATCTGCACTGGCATCGTCGGCACCTGCAACTGTTTTGGTAGAATCTGTGAGTCACGAGGACTCAGCAATATCACACCCGCGAGATCAAGACTATTTAAGCTTATAGAAAAGGATGGTGTAATGAGGTGGAGCTGCAGCAGCAATAAGCATATATGGTGGCTAACATACGCAAGAGAGAGCGAGAAGAGAAGCAACGGAACGGTCGTCATCTAGCAATGACCAAGAAGTGATCCTGAACTCCTACTTACGTCATTCATAACTCAAACCGTGTTCACTTCCGGGACTCCGCCGAGAAGAGACCATCACGGCTACACACGCAGTTGATGTATTTTAATTGGGGTCAAGTGACAAGTTCTCTACAACCGGACATTAACAAATTCCCATCTGCCTCATAACCGCGGGCACGGCTTTCGAAAGATAATACCCTGCAGGGGTGTCCCAACTTAGCCCATCATAAGCTCTCACGGTCAACGAAGGGTAAACCTTCTCCCGGAAAGACCCGATCAGTCTCGGAATCCCGATTTACAAGACATTTCGACAATGGTAAAACAAGACCAGCAAAGCCCCTGAATGTGCCGACAAATCCCGATAGGAGCTGCACATATCTCGTTCTCAGGGCACAACGGATGAGCCAGACGTCGGGTTGGCATAGACCCTGGTTGCCCAGGGGCGCCGGACATCGCTCGGTTTGGGCCAGCACTCGAAGGAGCACTGGTCCGGGGGTTTAAATAAAGATGACCCTCGGGCTCGCGAAAGCCCGGGGGAAAAGGCTTAGGTGGCAAATGGTAAAACCAAGGCTGGGCCTTGCTGGAGGAGTTTTATTCAAGGCGAACTGTCAAGGGGGTCCCATAAATCACCCAACCGCGTAAGGAACGCAAACTCAAGGAACATAATACCGGTATGACAGAAACTAGGGCGGCAAGAGTGGAACAAAACACCAGGCATAAGGCCGAGCCTTCCACCCTTTACCAAAATATATATAGATGCATTAATTAAATAAGAGATATTGTGATATCCCAACATATCCATGTTCCAACATGGAACAACTTCAACTTCACCTGCAACTAGCAACGCTATAAGAAGGGCTGAGCAAAAGCGATAACTTAGCCAAACAACGGTTTGCTAGGAAAGGATGGTTAGAGGCTGACATGGCAATATGGGAGGCATGATATAGCAAGTGATAGGTAGCGCGGCATGGCAATAGAGCGAACAACTAGCAAAGCAAAGATAGAAGTGATTTCGAGGGGTGGTCATCTTGCCTGCAAGGTTCTCAGAGTTGTCGAAAGCTTGATCCTCGTAAGCGTACTCAACAGATTCCTCGTTCACGAACTCGTCTCCCGGCTCTACCCAAGACAATAACACAAGCAACGGAACCACAATCAATCACGAGAAATGCACAAGCAACATGATGCAAAACATGTATGATATGCAAGATATGATATGCGATGCATATGCGTGCTCCGGGAGGAAAATGATGAACAAGGCAGTAACTTGGCAAACCAAGCATGCCACTGGAAAGATGAGATGATTTCGGTCGAAATCGATATAAAGATCACCGGAAACGGATGCACGGTTTGCAAATGGCAAGCAAAACAAGAATGACACGAATCTGCGATTAACAGCATGATAGCACTTAAAATGCAACAAGCAACAATGCTACAGCACTCCAACATAGCAAAAAAGCATATGACAGTAATCTACATGAGATGCTTGACAAAAGATGAACAATGAGCTACGGCTATTTCACAACATAACAAGCTCAAACAAGCATGGCAAAAGTGCAAAAGATAACAGGTTCACAGACTTAGTGAAATTGCTGGACATGGCAGAAAACAGCATCAGGTAGCAATGTTCAAAGCACGAAAACAACATGCTACAGGAACTTAACATGGCAAAGCAAGGCATGGAAGTAATCTACTAAATGTATGTGACAAAAGTCCCTTAATGACCATAAGCCCAAAAGGACCAGAAGATATGATGGCAAGCATGTAAACATAGCAAGTTTCGTTATCAGGTTTCAGACTTAGCAGAAAACAGAGCATGGCAGAAATAATAATATGAAGGCCTCTTTGTGAGCTTGATGCATTCACTACAGAGCAATGCATGAAAAAACAAGCATACCTACAGCAAGATGGCATGTTTATGAAGCTATTCATGACAAGAACAAGTACATAGCATGTATGGATCAACTACAACAAGCTTGGCAAAATTGCATATCATGTTAAGAATCTGCCAGAAATATTTTATAGCAAAAGTAGAGCAAGATTGAGTCATGCTATGGCACTACATAATTGCAAAAAGGGCAGGAATGGATCAATTACAACAATATCTACAAAACATCCTTACTGAACATCTCCAAAATATGCATGGATCTCTCTGTAGCATCAATTTTACATGACAACAAAATAACAGCAGACAGACTTAAATCACTAAGTCCCTGAAATCAGAAACATTACGGAGCCTAGTTTGCATGCTTGTGCTAGTCATCACAGAGATCACAAAAATACGTGGCATACACCACTGGAAAGATGACATGGCATACAACAAAACACATGTAGAGCTCATGCCCATAAGATGCACAGATTAAATGATACAAAAATGACAAATCTCCAAGTTCTGATAAGAACCAGAAGATAACAGCAACTAGCCATCTTGCAACAGAGATTTGGGCATCAAGATGACATCTAATGAACATGGTGCAATTGAACAAAATGTAGAGCATCATGAGGTGAACAATTTGACATATTACACGCATGAATCGGAGCAGTATACATTAAGTTACAATGCAATGAACAGGGGCACTTGCTGAGAAATCTTAAGGACTTGGAAGATTTTTAGGGTTCGGGAAAGTCAACGTACATGAGATCTAGATCGGGGCCGGCTCGCTCGGGCTCGTCGCCGGCGACGGGGGAGGAAGGGAGACGGCGGCCGGCGTCGGGGGAAGGAGGCGAGGCCGGCGCGGCGCGGCGAGGCGGCGGGGCAGGCGCGGCGGTGCGGCGAGGCAGGCGGCGGCGGCGAGCGCGGTGATGGCCGGCGGCGGCGGCGCGGCGAGGCGGCGACGGCGCGGGCAGGCGGCGACGCGGGGCGCGGAGGCGGGCGCGGGCCGCGGGGGCCGGGGACGGGCTCCGCGGGCTCGGCGGCGGCGGCGTACGGCCCGCCACATGGCAGCACGCCACAGGTTCGGGGCGGCGGCGCGAGGTGTCCGGCCGACGGTGGACGCGTCCGGCGGCGCGGAGGGATTTTTCTAGGGTTTCGTCTGTGTTTGTATACGAGAGGTCTCACATATTTATAGGTAGAGGGAGCTAGGAGGCTCCAAATGAGGTGCGGTTTTCGCCCACACGATCGTGATCGAACGACCTACAGCATGGAAGAGAGTTTGGTGGGTTTTGGGCTGTTTTTAGGGTTTTTTTGCTGCAACACACAAATGGACCTTGCGGATGCCCGGTTAACCGTTGGAGTACCAAACGACCTCCAAATGGAATGAAACTTGACCGGTGGTCTCCCGGTGGTATACCAAGGCCACTTGACAAGCCTCGGTCCGTTCCGAGAACGTTTGACACCCGCACACAAAAGAAAACAAGAGGGGTGCACCGGAGGAGATGGGAGCGCCGGATTGCAAAACGGACAACGGGGAAAATGCTCGGATGCATGAGACGAACACGTATGCAAATGCAATGCACATGATGACATGATATGAAATGCATGACATGAACAAAATGCAAAACGAAAGACAAAACCCGACCACGGAGGGAATATCATAGCACATAGCCGAAAATGGCAAGAGTTGGAGTTACAAATATGGAAAGTTACGTCCGGGGTGTTACACATCGTCCTCGCCATCCTGCCCCTCCTCCTCCTCCTCCTCCCCCTCTGGCTGCTATTGTCCTGCGGCCCAATGCTGTTGTTGCCATGTGCCCACACCGGTCTGGGTGTAGGACTGCTGCGTGCCCGTCTGGTTGTAGGACTGCTACTGCTGGTAGTTGCAGGACTAGGTGGGATCCGAGTCTTCCACCTGCCCATCCTCATAGTCACATCCTCCTTGATACGTCCATTTTGCATCATGTTTTCCTACTGTTATTTATGATATTTTTATGCATAATAATGCTTTATGGAGTAATTCTAATGCCTTTCTCTCATAATATGCATGGTTCACACAAAGAGGGAGAATACCGGTAGCTGGAATTCTGGACCTAAAAAAGCTACGTCAGGCCACCTATTCTGCATAGCTCCATATGAGCTAAAACTTCACAGAGAATTTTTTATGGAATATTTAAGAATTATTGGAGCAAATAACTACCAGAGGGGGCCCACCAGGTGGGCACAACCCACCTGGGCGCGCTAGGGCCCCCAAGCGTGCCCTGGTGGGTTGTGCCCTCCTCGGCCCATCTCCGCTGCCCCTCTTCTTGTAAATAAGTCATTTTGACCTAGAAAAAATGAGAGGACGACTTTCGAAACTTGGGCAGGAGCACTTTTGCCCTCCGGTGGAGCGATTCTGCCGGGGCAACTTCCCTCTCGGAGGGGGAAATCATCGTCATCATCATCACCAACAACTCTCCCATCTTGGGGAGGGCAATCTCCATCAACATCTTCAACAACACCATCTCCTCTCAAACCCTAGTTCATCTCTTGTGTTCAATCTTTGTACCGGAACCTTAGATTGGTGCTTGTGGGTGACTAGTACTGTTGATTACATCTTGTAGTTGATTACTATATGGTTTATTTGGTGGAAGATTATATGTTTAGTCCATTATGCTATTTAATACCCCTCTGATCTTGAGCATGATTATCATTTGTGAGTAGTTACTTTTGTTCTTGAGGTCATGGGAGAAATCTTGTTGCAAATAATCATGTGAATTTGATATGTGCTTGATATTTTGATGGTATGTATGTTGTGATTCCCTAAGTGGTGTCATGTGAACGTCGACTACATGGCACTTCACCTTATTAGGGCCTAAGGGAATGCATTGTGGAGTAGTTATTAGATGATGGGTAGTGAGAGTGACAAAAGATTAAACCCTACTTTATGCGCTACTTCGTAAGAGACTGATTTGGATCCAAAAGTTTAATGCTATGGTTAGATTTTATCTTAATACTTTTCTCGTAGTTGCGGATGCTTGCGAGGGGGTTAATCATAAGTAGGAGGTTTGTTCAAGTAAGAACAACACCTAAGCACCGGTCCACCCACATATCAAATTATCAAAGTAGCGAACACGAATCAAACCAACGTGATGAAAGTGACTAGATGAAATTCCCGTGTACCCTCAAGAATGCATTGCTTATCATAAGAGACTGTTTTTGGCCTGTCCTTTGCCATAAAAGGATTGGGCTACCTTGCTGCATATTATTTGTCGTTACCGTTACTTGCTCGTTATAAATTATCTTGCTATCAAACTACTTGTTACTTATAATTTCAGTGCTTGCAGAGAATACCTTGCTGAAAACGACTTGTCATTTCCTTTTGCTCCTCGTTGGGTGACACTCTTACTTATCTAAAGGACTACGATTGATCCCCTATACTTGTGGGTCATCAAGGCTCTTTTCTGGCGCCGTTGCCGGGGAGTGAAGCGCTCTTGGTAAGTGGAAATGGATAAGGAAAAATTATTACTACGTGCTGAAATTTTTGTCACTTGTTACTATGGAGAGCAATCCTTTGAGGGGTTTGTTCGGGGTATCTTCACCTCGACCGGAACCACAATTAGTTGCCCCTTAACCTACTGCACCTACTGAAAATATTGGTTATGAAATTCCTTCGGGTATGATTGAACAACTGCTATCTAATCCTTATGCAGGAGATGGAACCGAACATCCTGATATGCACTTGATATATGTGGATGAAATTTGTGGATTATTTAAGCTTGCAGGTTTACCCGGAGATGAAGCTAAGAAGAAGATTTTCCCTTTATCTTTGAAGGGAAAAGCATTGGCATGGTATAGGCTATGTGATGATATTGGATCTTGGAATTGGAATCGATTGAAATTGGAATTTCACCAAAAAAATTATCCTATGCATCTAGTTCATCATGATCGAAATTATATAAATAATTTTTGGCCTCGTGAAGGAGAAAGTATCGCTCTAGCTTGGGGGAGGCTTAAGTTAATGTTATATTCATGCCCCAATCATGAGCTCTCAAGAGAAATTATCATTCAGAATTTTTATGCTCGGCTTTCTCGTGATGATCAATCCATGCTCGATACTTCTTGTACTGGTTACTTTATGAAGAAGACTATTGAATTCAGGTGGGATCTTTTAGAGATAATTAAATGCAACTCTGAAGATTGGGAACTCAACGAAGGTAAAGAGTCAGGTATTAAGCTTAAGTATGCTTGTGTTAAATCCTTTATGAATACCGATACTTTTCAAAAGTTTAGCACCAAATATGGGCTTGACTCTGAGATAGTAGCCTCTTTTTGTGAATCATTTGCTACTCATGGTGATCTCCCTAAGGAGAAGTGGTTTAAATATCACCCACCTATTAAAGAAGGAATTAAAGAACCGTTAATAGCTAAAGATGAAACTATCATTTATAATGTTGATCCAGTTGTTCCTACTGCTTATATTGAAAACCCACCTCTCCCTGTTAGGATAAAGGAACATGCTAAGGTTTCAACCGTGGTCAATAAAAGTAATATTAGAGCACCTAAACCTGCTAAATAAACCAAATTAGAACCTAGCGTTGCTATGGTTAAAGATCTCTTGGTAGAAAATATAGATGGGCATGTTATTTACTTCTGTAATGAAGCTGCTAGAATTGCTAAAACCGATGAGAAAGATAAACATTGACCTGTTGTTGGCATGCCTGTTGTCTCAGTCAAAATAGGAGATCATTGTTATCATGGTTTATGTGACTTAGGTGCTAGCGTGAGTGCTATTCCTTTTACCTTATATCAAGAAATTATGAATGATATAACACCAACTGAAATGGAAGACATAGATGTTACTATTAAACTTGCTAATAGAGACACCATCACACCACTTGGGATTGTTAGAGATGTTGAAGTATTGTGTGGGAAAATAAAATATCCTACTGATTTTCTAGTTCTTGGTTCCCCGCCAGATGACTTTTGTCCCTTTATCTTTGGTAGACCTTCCTTGAACACTGTTAATGCTAAAATAGATTGTGAGAAACAAATCGTCGGTGTTAGTTTTGGTGATGAGTCTCATAAGTTTAATTTTTCTATGTTCAATAGAAAACATCATAAGAAAGAATTGCCTAGTAAGGATGAAATAATTGGTCTTGCTTCTATAGCCATGCCTCCTACTGATCCACTAGGACAATATTTGCTAGACCATGAAAATGATATGCATATGCATGAAAGAAATGAGATAGATAAAATTTTCTTTGAACAACGACCTCTGCTTAAACACAATTTGCCTATTGAAACTCTAGGAGGTCCTCCTCCACCTAAAGGTGATATTGTGTTGAATTAAAACAATTGCCAGACACTTTGAAATATGCTTATCTTGATGAGAAAAAGATATATCATGTTATTATTATTGCTAACCTTTCAGAACATGAAGAAGAAAGATTATTGAAAATTCTGAATAAGCACCAAACTACTATTGGATATACTCTTGATGATCTTAAGGGCATTAGTCCCACTCTCTGTCAGCACAAGATTAATATGGAACCTGATGCTAAACCCGTTGTTGATCACCAATAACGTTTAAATCCTAAAATGAAAGAAGTGGTAAGAACTGAAATACTGAAGTTTCTGGAAGCAGGTATAATCTATCCCATAGCTGATAGTAGATTGGTAAGTCTCGTTCATTGTGTCCGTAAGAAGGGAGGTATTACCGTTGTTCCTAATGATAAAAATGAATTTATTCCACAAAGAATTGTCACTTGCTATAGAATGGTAATTGATTTTAGAAAATTAAATAAAGCAACTAGAAAAGATCATTACCCTGTGCCTTTCATTTATCAAATACTAGAAAGATTATCTAAGCACACACACTTTTGTTTTCTCGATGAATATTCTGGTTTTTCTCAAATACCTGTATCACAACCTGATCAAGATAAAACCACCTTTACTTGTCCTTTTGGAACTTATGCTTATAGACATATGCCTTTTGGTTTATGTAATGCACCTGCTACCTTTCAAAGATGTATGACTGCTATATTCTCTGATTTTTGTCAAAAGATTGTTGAGGTTTTCATGGATGATTTTTCCGTTTACAGAACTTCTTTTGATGATTGCTTAAGGAACCTTGATCGAGTTTTGCAGAGATGCGAGCAAACTAATCTTGTCTTGAATTGGGAGAAGTGCCACTTTATGGTCAATGAAGGTATTGCCTTGGGACATAAAATTTCCGAACGAGGTATTGAGGTGGATAAAGCCGAAGTTGATGCAATTGAGTGTCCCAGAGATATTAAAGGTATCCGTAGTTTTCTCGGTCATGCTGGTTTTTATAGGAGATTTATTAAAGACTTCTCTAAAATTTCTAGGCCTCTTACAAATCTTTTACAAAAGGATGTTCTGTTTTTTTATGATGATTGTGTAGAAGCCTTTGAAACACTTAAGGACGTCTTAATTTCTGCACCTATTGTTCAACCACCTGTTTGGAACTTGCCTTTTGAAATTATGTGTGATGCTAGTGATTATGCTGTTGGTGCTGTTTTAGGACAAAGAGTTGATAAGAAATTAAATGTTATTCATTATGCTAGTAAAACTCTAGACAGTGCCCAAAGAAATTATGCTACTACTTAAAAACAATTTTTAGCACTGGTGTTTGCTCGTGATAAATTCAGATCTTACATTGTTGATTCTAAAGTGATTGTTCACACTGATCATGCTGCTATTAAATATCCTATGGAAAAGAAAGATGTTAAACCTAGACTCATTAGGTGGGTTCTCTTGCTACAAGAATTTGACTTATATATCACTGATAGAAAAGGAGCCGAGAACCCCATAGCTGATAACTTGTCTAGGTTAGAAAATATTCTTGATGACCCACAACCTATTAATGATAGTTTTCCTGATGAGCAATTAGCTGCAATAAATGTTTCTCATAACACTCCTTGGTATGCTGACTATGCTAATTATATTGTTGCTAAATATATACTAACCACCTAGCTTCACTTACCAACAAAAGAAAAAAATTCTTCTATGATTTAAGACATTACTTTTGGGATGACCCACATCTTTATAAAGGAGTAGGTGGTATTAATAGACGTTGTGTACCTGAGCATGAACAGGGACAAATCCTATGGAAATGTCACTCTGAAGCTTACGGAGGGCATCATGCGGGAGACAGAACTGCTCACAACGTATTGCAATCTGGTTTTTATTAGCCTACTCTCTTCAAGGATGCCCGTAAGTTTGTTTTATCTTGTGATGAATGTCAAAGAATTGGTAATATTGGTAAGCGTCAGGAAATGCCTATGAATTATTCTCTTGCTATGAACCATTTGATGTTTGGGGTTTTGATTACATGGGACCTTTTCCTTCCTCTAATGGGTATACACATATTTTGGTTGCTGTTGATTATGTTACTAAGTGGGTAGAAGCTATTCCAACTAGTAGTGCTGATCACAACACCTCTATTAAAATGCTTAAGGAAGTTATTTTCCCAAGGTTTGGAGTCACCAGATATTTAATGACTGATGGTGGTTCACATTTTATTCATTTTGCTTTCCGTAAAATGCTTGCTAAGTATGATGTTAACCATGGAATTGCATCCCCCTATCATCCTCAGTCTAGTGGTCAAGTTGAACTTAGCAATAGAGAAATAAAATTAATTTTACAAAAAACTGTCAATAGGTCCCAAAAGAATTGGTCTAAGAAATTAGACGATGCACTTCGGGCTTACCGAACAACATATAAAAATCCCATGGGCATGTCTCCTTATAAAATGGTTTATGGAAAAGATTGTCATTTGCCTCTTGAGTTAGAACACAAAGCATATTGGGCAATTAAAGAACTCAACTATGATTTCAAACTTGCCGGTGAAAAGAGGCTATTAGACATTACACTACTGCAGGATGCTACTAACGCGACACTATGATCAGAGACCCTTCGACGAAACTGTGTGCGATGCAATAATCGCAAACGGTGGTGTAAAAAACCAGTCAAAAAGGTGCAAAATGTTTGCGATGGCGGATGCATCAAACACGGTTCAGATTTTAGTTGCGTGTGCGATGCAGGGCATGCGGTTCAGTTCAATTAACTATTTGCGATGAGGAGGAACAAAAGAAACGGGCAGCCAGATGAAGGTGTGTGCGATATACATCATACGGTTCACTCGGATGAACTTGTGGTTAGGAAACACAAAAGAAACGGTCAACCAGATCAAGGTGTGTGCGATATACGGCATGCGGTTCACTCGGATGAACTTTTTGCTTTGAGCCAAGAGAACATAAATGGTTCAATATAAGAAGATGTGTGTGATACGCGGCAAATAGGTCTGTAATCGAAAACGTGTGGGAAGACCTATAACAACACAGACGATTCCTGTTAACAAGCCGTGTGTGTTGTGAGCAAACGATTGCTGGTATACAATTGTGAGTGATTAATGAAAACATCACCGACGGGTTCCATTGTTTAGTCCGTGTGTGATGTGATTTTCTTTGTCCGCACGACATCTACGCTCTGTCTACAGAGCATCAACATATTGAAGGAAATATGCCCTAGAGGCAATAATAAAGTATTATTTATTTCCTTATATCATGATAAATGTTTATTATTCATGCTAGAATTGTATTAACCGGAAACATAATACATGTGTGAATACATAGACAAACAGAGTGTCACTAGTATGCCTCTACTTGACTAGCTCGTTAATCAAAGATGGTTATGTTTCCTAGCCATAGACATGAGTTGTCATTTGATTAACGGGATCACCTCATTAGGAGAATGACGTGATTGACTTGACCCATTCCGTTAGCTTAGCACTCGATCGTTTAGTATGCTGCTATTGCTTTCTTCATGACTTATACATGTTCCTATGACTATGAGATTATGCAACTCCCGTTTACCGGAGGAACACTTTGTGTGCTACCAAACGTCACAACGTAACTGGGTGATTATAAAGGTGCTCTACAGGTGTCTCCAAAGGTACTTGTTGGGTTGGCGTATTTCGAGATTAGGATTTGTCACTCCAATTGTCGGAGAGGTATCTCTGGGCCCACTTGGTAATGCACATCACTATAAGCCTTGCAAGCATTGTAACTAATGAGTTAGTTGCGGGATGATGTATTACGGAACGAGTAAAGAGATTTGCCGGTAACGAGATTGAACTAGGTATCGAGATACCGACGATCGAATCTCGGGCAAGTAACATACCGATGACAAAGGGAACAACGTATGTTGTTATGCGGTCTGACCGATAAAGATCTTTGTAGAATATGTGGGAACCAACATGAGCATCCAGGTTCCGATATTGGTTATTGACCGGAGAGGTGTCTCGGTCATGTCTACATAGTTCTCGAACCCGTAGGGTCCGCACGCTTAACGTTACAATGACAGTTATATTATGAGTTTATATGTTTTGATGTACCGAAGGTTGTTCGGAGTCCCGGATGTGATCATGGACATGACGAGGAGTCTCGAAATGGTCGAGACATAAAGATTGATATATTGGAAGCCTATGTTTGGACATCGGAAGTGTTCCGGGTGAAATCGGGATTTTTCCGGAGTACCGGGAGGTTACCGGAACCCCCCCGGTAACTTAATGGCCTTAGTGGGCCTAGGTGGAAGAGAGGAGAGGAGGCTAGGGCAGGGCCGCGCCCCCCTTCCCCCCAGTCCGAATAGGACAAGGAGAGGGGGGCGGCGCCCCCCTTCCTTCCTCCCCTCCACCTCTTCCCCTCTTCCACTCCTAGTCCAACATGGAAAGGGGGGGAGTCCTACTCCCGGTAGGAGTAGGACTCCTCCTGGCGCGCCTCTCCTCCCTTGGCCGCCGGCCTCCCCCTTGCTCCTTTATATACGGGGGCAGGGGGGCACCTCTTGACACACAATTGATATACGATATTTTAGCCATGTGCGGTGCCCCCCTCCACCATATTACACCTCGATAATATCGTTGCAGAGCTTAGGCAAAGCCCTGCGTCGGTAGAACATCATCATCGTCACCACGCCGTCGTGCTGACGAAACTCTCCCTCAACACTCGGCCGGAACGGAGTTCGAGGGACGTCATCGAGCTGAACGTGTGCTGAACTCGGAGGTGCCGTGCGTTCGGTACTTGATCAGTCGGATCGTGAAGACGTACGACTACATCAACCGCGTTGTGTTAACGCTTCCGCTTTCGGTCTACGAGGGTACGTGGAGAACACTCTCCCCTCTCGTTGCTATGCATCACCATGATCTTGCGTGTGCGTAGGAATTTTTTTTAAATTACTACGTTTCCCAACACATATATACTTAAAAAGACAGCATTGCATAACCAAATTAAGCATACAATTACACAAGTGACTACACACATAACATTTCCACACACCAAAGTAAGCAATTACATGCATACTAAACTAGGAGAAACGATGATCTAATCATCTACTTATTGTTGCGACGACGCTTGCCATTGCTCTGCTTCCGGCTGGATTCCTGGCCGTTTTGGGGAAGTAGACACTTCCTCATGTCAACGATCCGCCTGTACATGTCATAGCTCGTGTACGCCTCCTTAGCCGCATACACGACGTGAGCTTTATCGAGTATCTCCATCCAGGACGAGTGCCAGGCACGCTTGTCCTTGTTGCAGAAATCCTTCATGTCTCTGTAGTAGGGGTCGATGATGGCCTCGACGAGGTGAACCAGTGAGTCCTTCTCATGCTCCTTGCTCCCCCAGATCTTGTATTGGCCCTGGATGTCGACAAGATTCTGGTAGGCGATGCCCGAATTCTCGAGCGCCTTTACATTGTTGGTGATGTCCATCATAGCGAACATGTAGTGGGGGCTGTTGACAAACCTGGTGAAACGCTCGCAAGGCCTTGTGGACAGACAGTAGTGGTAGACGAGGACGTGGTGGCGCACGCACATCTGGGCGACAGCGACCTTGGGACGAGACCCGACACGAGCGCGGGTGTACTCGAGGTCGAACTCGACCACCTTGTACTTCTCCTCGGCAAGCAACAACTCCATGATGTGGATGGAGTGCTCCACCCAGACCGGGTCGTTGGTGTACACCACTGAGAGGTCCGTGAACCTTCTATGGGTGTCCACCACGGCATGCATGGTGAACTGCTGCTCGTCATCGGCAGCCGCTCAGAGCGCCATTGGAGCTGCGCAGGATACCATCTAAGAATTTCTCATGGTGGGTGTGCTTATTGCAATGGTGGGGCGCGATCTAAAGGTTGAAGAGACACAAGGGTTAAATGGCCGCTATAATAAATGGGAGCCGGCCGGCCTGTAATCATCACGTCTTGTCACGGCGTTCATAACAAAGGATTCCAGTGCACGCTTGACAACACTGCACCGCACATGTTTTGTTTGACCACGCGTGGGCTCGAAGAGGCGCCAAATGTATCGTCGGTGAGCCTGTTCCCGCGCTACCGCGCGGTTTACCACGCTAGCTTCTCGCCTGGCTAGTTTGGCCACGCCTCGGCTAGAAGAGGGACAAATCATGGGCGTTTATTGGCAAAAAGCTTTGTAAAAACAAAGTGTGTGGAATGACTTCGGTCATAATTTTACCAGTGGGTGATGAGGTCAAAGTTACACAGAAGGGTGTTGATGGACACTCGAGTGCGATAATTAATTCTGCGCTCTACATGGCACACGGTTGAAGAAACCAACTGTGTGCAATAATGTCGAAGATCGCAGTCGAGTTAGCTATACAGATCGTGTGTTGTGAGACCGACAAGGTAAACAGATTCGAGAATGGTTAATAAAATCTAAGACCATTGCATATTAAGGTCAAAATAGTGCTACCAATATACGAGTCTCATATGACGCCATTTCAACGATTGTACCACAAAAGCTCGAAATATTACAAGGTTCAAATTCCAGAGTTATATGGCTCAAATTCGAAGATTACAAGGTTCAAACTGATATTAGAAATGAAATCCAGCTCATCAGCTGCAAATGCTCACGCTGATCTGCTGAACATGGATATCAGAGAGGTTCAAACTAATATTACCACTTCTAAGTCTGGTTTCGAAACCTCATAATTTTTGCAAAGGGGTCAGCCACTGAGAAGTCATGTATGGGGTTGACATGATGACTTCCGATTACTCTGTCATCTGAAGTTCCAAAATGAAATTCAGCATTTTTGGAGCCTATTCCATTCTACCGCAGGCGCCGACGCCGTTCAATAAACCATTCATTTTTGCGAAATAAATGTAGGGCAAATCTCATTACCTTCATCACCCTTGCTCTAACAACAAAGAACCTGACTAATATAATCTCCGGTAAGGTCCCTCGGTAGGAAATCAAAGTAATTTCTGAGAGATGCAGATCTAGGAATTCGACGTGATTGTTATATTGTATCACATTATCCACCACTGGGCCTAATCTTATCTGCAAAACAAGAAAACGTGTTAGTGCCTACATGCAGTTTTGAACACTACTACAGGCCTATTTTGTTTGCAGGATTTGTAAAATGCACTAACATGCCATCTTTGATCTGACATGATTAACATGGGCATTTGATTACAAATTCTAGAAAAATGTAGCCTTCTTCACAAGAGGTTGGAGTGGATGAAAATTTCCCTAAGAAAACTAGTACAGATGAATCCAAAGGAGAAATGCTTATGGATTGTAACCATATGGATCAAGCAACCAATATGGGGGGGGGGGACATGTATGTACTGAAATCCTCCAAAAGAATCCTTAAGAAATCATAGTACATTGTCATTGTAAACTTGGAAAAAGGTGTCACAAATTGAACTCCCTTATGGTTAACATTTAACAGGAAAGGAACATCACCTCGATATATAGCTTCTCCAGGCACGAAAAGCATCTCAGGAAACTGACAACTTGCTCCAGGTTGGGGCCGATAGATTCTAGTGCCAAGAACTTCACTGTTGTAACATCCCAAATTTTCAATTTGGTATGTTATACATAGATCATCATTGCATATCATGTTTTATTGCATTTTGACAAATCCTCGATAAATCCTAAGCAACTCAAGGACCCTCGGAGAGAGTTGGGGATTTTCTCAAATTTTCAAATTTGATTTTCATCAAATAATAAGACGAGGATTTTGGTTTTAATTATTTTTCTCTCCGAAAAAATATTTCATTTTAAATAAACGAGAGGAAAAAATATGACTTCTCCAAAACAATTGAAATACTGGAGGAAAAATGTTAAAATCATTATTTGGAATTTATTTGCAATTTTTATTGCATTAAAAACATTGCATATTTTCAAAATATTTATTTTGGTTTATAAAAATGTTCACCCTATTCTAGATTTTCTAAATAGACGGGGAAAATTTATTTCATATTTTTCTACGTAATTTTTTTCGCGGAACTTATTTAAAAAAAAAAGAAACCGCCCGCGCCGACTGGGCCAAAGGCCCAGCCGACGGCCCACCTCACGCCTCTCCTCTTCCCGCACGACGCCGCCGTCGCCGTGTCCATGGCGGACACGGGAAGCTCCGCCGCCGCCCTTGCCCCCTCCCCAAGGCACCGGAACCCCCCTCCTTAAATACCCCCCTTCTCCTTTTCCCCTCACCGCCGCCGCCGGAGCCGCACCCGCCGCCGCCCGCATCTCGCCTCGCCGCCGCCGCCGTAGCCTCGCCGCCGCCGCCGCGTTCGCCCGCCGGAGCCGCCGCCCCTCGCCGCCGCACCCCCCGAGCCCCGCACCCCGTCGCCGAGCCCGGAGCCCGCCGGAGCCTCGCCGGAGCTCGTCCCCGAGGTACTGCCGCCGCCCGTTCCGTCGTTGCCGGTTTTCGTTTTAAAAAAAAACCCTTCGTTTTAAAAAAAACCCTAGATCGGTTTTTTTCGGTTTTATTATTTTACGAGCGTTCACCGATCCGTTCGTTTTAACGTACGCGTTCGTCGGTTTTTCTCTGTTAACGAACGCCCGTTATTTAACCGTTCGTCCGTTTTTCTTTTTCGTCGGATTTTTCTCGTTATTTTGTCAGATTCGATTTCTGATCGAATCTTCAATCCTGTTTAACTTCTCGCTCGTTTATCGGAATCAGGCGATTCAAGCGCCTAGAGTTTCGTCTCGAAATTCTCTTTCCGTTTAATCTACTCAAACAAGTTTTTGCTACAGTAAAATTTGACCTAGATCCAGATTAGCAAACGAAGTTTCTTTCTTTCGCCGTTTGACTTTCGTTGCTTCTTTCGAGATGATTCTTTTGCAAACTGGAGTTCTTAAGTTGAACTTTCTGGTTGGATCTTTCATTCGAGTTTTACCTGTGCATTAGATGAGTACTGATTGTATGCTTGTTTGTTTGCGATAGAGTACCCGGAGTGTGCCGCTTGTTACTTCGACTCGCTAGGTTTTGCGGATCATCAGCAAGGCAAGTAACACTTTGATCATACATCGTTCATACCCAGTTTTATTGCATTAGATCTATTGCCTCAAACACTTGCATGATTAGGAACTAAATAAACTGTTGGTTTGGGAAGTAGTTGAGGTAGTACCTATTACCTGTTTTATTTATCAAACCCTTGGGAGTTACTTCTACGTTGCTATTATATTGCCATGCTATGCTCGTAGACGTGGATTGGGTTTGAGAGATATTCATGACAGATGTGAGATTGTTAATAATGGTTTACTTAAGGTGGCAACTAAAACTCACATCTGGGTGGATTGAGGCACCTGGAGAACCCAGTGTTGCCTGTATGTATAAGGTCCGCCACCCAGGCTCAAAGGGATCATAAGATTATTCATGCTAGAAACTTCCGTGTGCAGCCACAAGCTATTATGGGCTCTAGCATAGCTGAGTAGGTTACAGGATCTCTTGAAGAGGTGGACTAGCAGATGTAGGGGAAAGTAGGTGTACCGGTCCATCCAGAGTAAAGAGTGATTGTTTCTGAAAGACTGTGTCTCGGTCATCCGTTTCTCAAACATCATGCAGTGCGAGAATCCCAACGGAGGAGATCGAGTCTTGTGGGGAAAAGTGCGCAAACCTCTGCAGTGTGTACAAACTAATCATGGTTAGCCGTGTCCCCGGTTATGGACAACTTGAGTATCTAGTACCTGGATTATCATTTGAATCTCATCACTGTGATACTGATAATTAATATTGTTGGGTTAATGATGACACTTAATTGGGATTGAGTTGGAGGTACCTTCTCAATGTTTCAACCACCATGATAGTTAAATAAAATTTATTCCTTTGTAGTAGGATAAAATTGGCTTTTCGCAAAACTGTAACCATAGAGCTTTCCACCAGCCATATATGCATGTAGTATAGTTCATTGCTCTCTATGTGTTACTTTGCCAGCATATTCTATGTGCTGACCCGTTCTCGGGCTGCAACGTTTCATGTTGCAGACTTTTCAGACGACGAGTAAGGTGTCTTAGGTCGTGGTCTTATACTCAGTGATGCCGCTGGAGTTCATGGACTCACTTATCTTCCGAGTCTTCCGCTGTTATCGTTATTAGATGGCCTTAAGCCATATTTATCATACTTAAACTCTTCGGAGTTATTCGATGTAATAAGTGTGTGATTGCTACTCTGTTATAAATCCTCCATTTGTACTGTGCGTGTCAGCATTACTGATCCAGGGATGACACTGGTGCACAGCAGCACAGACCATTTGAGGTCTGGTCGCTCCAAAGTTGGTATCAGAGCACACACTGACTATAGGACACGACCACTAAGCTTAAGCCCTAGAAAGCTTCTCTCTTCTCATTTCTGACTCCGCTCCACTTTCTACTCTTTTAGGAATGGCGAATGCAAGGAAGAAGTTCATGCAACCAGATGAAGACACGCCGTTTGGTCGACACTAGAAGGAAGTCACGAAGTACTTGAACGTAGGAATACCAAGCATCACCGGAACCTACAACGCCACATTACCTGAAGAGGAGAGCTGGAAGATTCAAGTTATCATTCCAGGAAGGACGTTTGTGCCAATTACGGAACCCATGAGATTGGTTTTCGAAGCACCAACTTGGAGTTTAGGGAAGAGCATGGCCGCACACATCGCCATGGGACGCATTGGAGAAGTCTACCACCAGGAGCTTAAGGATACAATTTACCAGATTTGTGGACGTCGAGACGCGCAATGGGAGATGATCAAGACCAAGAAGGATGGATCAATTGCAGCTTTCATCCAGGAGCGGAACCAACATATTCGACGCCAGGAGAACCAGATGTGCACGGACAAGGAAGAACCGAAGAAGGCATTAACGAAGATCAAGGAACTCCAAGAAGAACTCAAGGCTACACGCGAAGACTACTTGGAGGAAATCAACGCACTAGTAGGGAAGATTGACGACCTGGAGAATAAGATTGGAGCATTCGTGGGAAATCCAGTGCCAAAAGCAGAAGTCGACGAATGCACTTGTCCGGATAACTACATCATCATCGACGACACCGACTCGGAACCAAGTGAAGACGAATGGATTGACGAAGCTGGAGCAGACATCATGGAGTCTTCAACGGATCAGAATTTCTAGTAGACCACCATATCAGTAGTAGTTTTCCCCCATTTAATAGTATAGTTCAAGCACTTTGTAACGCTAGTTAGATCGATTGTTTTGCCTTGTTTGGATTGATTGAGTGATATTGATTGAATTTGTCTCATGAGAATATGGGTAGTGTTTTCTCTCTAGACCTCATTCTATTCTTAACTCTCATCTTTTCTAAACCTATCAGATGCCTCCGAGACGCGACACCGGATTTGTTTTCCCGCCAGAGATCACCCAGTTGATTCAGCAACAGAATGCCCTGATGCAAGTGTTAGTGCAGAACCAAGGCAACAACAACAACAACAACCCACCGCCACCACCACCTGTTGATCACTTAGCCCGTTTCTTAAGGCTAAACCCGCCGGTGTTTTCCAGTAGCACCGAGCCGATTGTAGCAGATGATTGGCTCCGCAAAGTTGGAAGGGAGTTGACCACTGCAGGATGCACAGATGCGGAAAGAGTGCGTTTTGCCGCACATCAGCTTGATGGACCCGCAACATCATGGTGGGAGAATTATACAGCCAGCACCCTATTGACACTGTCACATGGGACCAGTTTCAGCAAGCTTTCCGTACAGCTCATGTTTCAGCAGGAGCTATGGCTATGAAGAAGCGTGAGTTTCGCAACTTACGACAAGGAGGACGCACCGTAGGCCAGTATGTGGAGGAATTTAGTAAGTTAGCATGTTATGCACCAGATGACGTTGCTACAGATGCAGCCAAGCAGGAGAAATCCTTGGAAGGGCTGAATGATGAGCTGAGTATGCAGTTGATGGTAGCAACCTTCAACAACTACCAGGAGCTGGTAGATAAAGCTCTCATGATTGAAGGGAAGCAACAGCAGATTGAAAACCGCAAGAGGAAGTATGGACAAGGGAAGTACAATTCTGGAGCCCAGCAGAAGCCACGATTTACCCCAAAGCCGGGAGGACTGTTTCAGCATACCCATGGAGGAGGTAGTTCGCACAACCATAATGGCTCCAAGAATGGTAATGGGAATGGAGGAGGAAACAGACAGAACCGCACCAACCCATCTACACCAACCAAGAGAGATCTAAGTCACATTACTTGTTTCAAGTGCCAGAAGACGGGACATTATGCTACTGACTGCCCCGAAGCCCAAAATGGAAATGGCAATGGAAGCTCTGGGAAGAAGCCGAACCCGTTCAACAAAGGACATGTGAACCACGTGAGCGTGGAGGAGGTTGAAGCTCAGTCTGATGCAGTAATAGGTAAGTTTTTGGTTAAGTCATTTACTGCAACCGTTCTTTTCGATACTGGTGCATCGCATTCATACATATCAAGGGGATTCGTGAATAAGTTTAAGATGTCCACCCAAGTTCTCAAAACCCCTATGTTAGTAACCTCGCCAGGAGCGGAGTATATGGCCACCCAAGGATGTTTTCAGATACCATTGGCCATTGGAAGGCATGTTTTCCCCTCAGACCTCATTGTTTTGGAATCGCAAGGTTTGGATGTGATTTTGGGAATGGATTGGCTATCGTTGTATGGAGGAAACATCGATTGTGCCAGCAAGACGATTCTGCTTACCACCCCGGAAGGAAAAAGGATCAAGTATGTATCCCGGCATATGCCGAAGAGGACTCAAGTAAATTCCTTATCAGGAGTTGTACAGAAGGAAGTACCAGTGGTGAAGGATTATCCGGATGTATTTCCAGAAGAGTTGCCAGGCATGCCACCGGATAGAGACATTGAGTTACTGATTGAACTTTTGCCAGGCACAGGGCCAATATCTAAGAGATCGTACAGGATGCCCGCAAAGGATTTGGAGGAAATTAAGAAGCAGATCAAGGAGTTACTGGATAAAGGCTATATTCGCCCAAGTTCGTCACCTTGGGGATCCCTAGTACTTCTAGTGGAGAAGAAAGATGGATCGCTGAGGATGGTTGTTGATTACCGAGGATTGAATGAAGTGACCATCAAAAACAAGTACCCACTGCCGATGATCAATGATTTGTTTGACCGCTTACAAGGAGCTAAAGTATTTTCCAAGATCGATCTACGATCAGGATATCATCAGTTAAAGATTCGAGAGCAGGATATACCCAAGACGGCATTTACCACTAGATATGGATTGTATGAGTATACCGTTATGTCATTTGGACTGACTAACGCACCTGCCTATTTCATGAACCTGATGAACAAAGTGTTTATGGAGTTTTTGGATAAGTTCGTCGTGGTGTTCATTGATGATATTTTAATCTTTTCCAAGGACGAAGAAGAGCATGAGGAGCATTTACGATTGGTACTTGAGAAGCTCAGAGAACATCAATTATATGCCAAGTTCAGCAAATGTGAGTTTTGGTTGAAAGAAGTTGGATTCCTTGGACATGTTATTTCTGGAGAAGGAATAGCAGTAGACCCTGCCAAGGTTGACACAGTGACAAGTTGGGAATCACCCACGACAGTTGGAGAAATCCGGAGTTTTCTTGGACTTGTAGGATACTACCGGAGATTTATCGAGAATTTCTCAAAGATTGCTAAGCCCATGACTGAGCTATTGAAGAAGGACACCAAATTCATTTGGACTGAGGAATGTGAAGCTAGTTTCCAAGAGTTGAAGAAACGATTGGTTACCTCACCAGTGTTGATTCTGCCAGATCAACGCAAGGATTATGAAGTTTATTGCGACGCTTCTCGTCGAGGACTTGGAGCAGTGCTTATGCAGGAAGGAAGAGTTGTGTCATATGCTTCACGACAACTTAAACCCCATGAGAAGAATTATGCTACGCATGATTTGGAATTAGCAGCCGTGGTGCATGCATTGAAGACATGGAGACATTTTCTCATCGGAAACCATTGTGAGGTGTACACGGATCACAAGAGTTTGAAGTATATTTTCACGCAGAAGGAGTTAAATCTCAAACAGAGGAGATGGTTGGAGCTCATCAAGGATTATGATATGAGATTGCATTATCACCCTGGAAAGGCTAACGTAGTAGCAGACGCGTTGAGCCGCAAGAGCCATGTCAACACCCTCATGACCGGAGAGTTACCTCAGGAGTTAGCCGAGGACCTACGCGAGCTATGTTTGGAGATAGTCCCAAGAGGCTATTTAGCGACATTGGAGATTCAGTCTACCTTGATGGAAAGGATCTGAGAAGCTCAGAAGACAGACAAGGAGATTGAAGAGATAAAGGAGAAGATGAGCAAAGGAAAAGCCAAGGGATTTCGTGAGGATGAGAACGATACCTTATGGTTCGAGGACCGCGTATATGTGCCAAATGATCCGGAGATCAGGAAGTTGATTTTGCAAGAAGTGCATGATTCACCATACTCGATACACCCAGGGAATACCAAGATGTATTTGGATTTGAAAAATACTTTCTGGTGGACCGGAATGAAGAAGGATATTGCGGAGTATGTAGCAGTTTGTGATGTATGTCAGAGAGTGAAGGCAGAGCATCAGAAGCCAGCAGGATTGCTGCAGCCATTGCCGATACCCGAATGGAAGTGGGATAAAATAGGCATGGATTTTATCACAGGATTACCCAGGACTCGTTCAGGCTATGACTCGATATGGGTTGTAGTCGACCGATTGACGAAAGTGGCTCATTTCATTCCAGTGAAGACCACTTACACCAGTGCTAAGTTGGCAAAGATATACATGACCAGGATCGTATGTTTGCATGGAGTTCCGAGGACCATTGTATCAGACAGAGGAACCCAATTCACCTCGAAGTTTTGGAAGCAGTTACATGAAACATTGGGAACCAGGCTGGAATTCAGTACAGCTTTTCACCCGCAGACAGATGGACAGACTGAAAGAGTCAACCAGATTTTGGAGGACATGTTGAGAGCATGTGCACTAGATTATGGATCTAGTTGGGACGACAATTTGCCATATGCGGAGTTTTCGTATAACAACAGTTATCAAACCAGTTTGAAGATGGCCCCTTTTGAAGCTTTGTACGGAAGGAGGTGTAGGACACCGTTGTTATGGGACGAAGTTGGAGACCGTCAATTGTTTGGACCGGAGTTGATTAAGGAGTCCGAACAGAAAGTGAGGTTGATTCGCGATAGGCTCAAGGTAGCCCAGTACAGACAGAAGAGTTATGCCGATTCCAAACGAAAGGAGACCGTTCACGAAGTCGGAGACAGAGTGTATCTTCGAGTATCACCACTTCGAGGAGTGAAGCGCTTTGGAGTTAAGGGAAAGTTAGCGCCCCGTTTTATCGGACCATACAGAGTTTTGGAACGTATGGGAGAAGTTGCTTACAAGCTGGAATTGCCCGAAGGATTGTCTGGAGTACATGATGTATTTCACGTTTCGTAGTTGAAGAAGTGCCACGCAGAGATGGCTGAGATACCACTGGAAGATACTGTGCCGCTGGAAGCGATTCAGCTGGAAAGTGATTTGACTTATGAGGAGAAACCAGTTAAGATTCTCGAGTATGCCAGCCGAGTTACCCGCAACAAGGTTATCAAGTTTTGGAAAGTTCAGTGGAGTCACCACACAGAGGATGAAGCCACCTGGGAGCGAGAGGAAGATCTATGGAAAGACCACTCCCACCTGTTTTCTAGCCAACCCGAATCTCGAGGGCGAGATTCATCTTAAGGGGGGTAGGTTTGTAACATCCCAAATTTTCAATTTGGTATGTTATACATAGATCATCATTGCATATCATGTTTTATTGCATTTTGACAAATCCTCGATAAATCCTAAGCAACTCAAGGACCCTCGGAGAGAGTTGGGGATTTTCTCAAATTTTCAAATTTGATTTTCATCAAATAATAAGACGAGGATTTTGGTTTTAATTATTTTTCTCTCCGGAAAAATATTTCATTTTAAATAAACGAGAGGAGAAAATATGACTTCTCCAAAACAATTGAAATACTGGAGGAAAAATGTTAAAATCATTATTTGGAATTTATTTGGATTTTATTTGTAATTTTTATTGCATTAAAAATATTGCATATTTTCAAAATATTTATTTTGGTTTATAAAAATGTTCACCCTATTCTAGATTTTCTAACTAGACGGGGAAAATTTATTTCATATTTTTCATATTTTTATTTATTTTTCTACTTCATTTTTTTCGCGGAACTTATTTAAAAAAAAAAAAGAAACCGCCCGCGCGCCGACTGGGCCAAAGGCCCAGCCGACGGCCCACCTCGCGCCTCTCCTCTTCCCGCACGACGCCGCCGTCGCCGTGTCCATGGCGGACACGGGAAGCTCCGCCGCCGCCCTTGCCTCCTCCCCAAGGCACCGGACCCCCCCTCCTTAAATACCCCCCTCTCCTTTTCCCCTCACCGCCGCCGCCGGAGCCGCACCCGCCGCCGCCCGCATCTCGCCTCGCTGCCGCCACCGTAGCCTCGCCGCCGCCGCCGCGTTCGCCCGCCGGAGCCGCCGCCCCTCGCCGCCGCACCCCCCGAGCCCCGCACCCCGTCGCCGAGCCCGGAGCCCGCCGGAGCCTCGCCGGAGCTCGTCCCCGAGGTACTGTCGCCGCCCGTTCCGTCGTTGCCGGTTTTCGTTAAAAAAAACCCTTCGTTTAAAAAAAACCCTAGATCGGTTTTTTTCGGTTTTATTATTTTACGAGCGTTCACCGATCTGTTCGTTTTAACGTACGCGTTCGTCGGTTTTTCTCTGTTAACGAACGTCCGTTATTTAACCGTTCGTCCGTTTTTCTTTTTCGTCGGATTTTTCTCGTTATTTTCTCAGATTCGATTTCTGATCGAATCTTCAATCCTGTTTAACTTCTCGCTCGTTTATCGGAATCAGGCGATTCAAGCGCCTAGAGTTTCGTCTCGAAATTCTCTTTCCGTTTAATCTACTCAAACAAGTTTTTGCTACAGTAAAATTTGACCTAGATCCAGATTAGCAAACGAAGTTTCTTTCTTTTGCCGTTTGACTTTCGTTGCTTCTTTCGAGATGATTCTTTTGCAAACCGGAGTTCTTAAGTTGAACTTTCTGGTTGGATCTTTCATTCGAGTTTTACCTGTGCATTAGATGAGTACTGATTGTATGCTTGTTTGTTTGCGATAGAGTACCCGGAGTGTGCCGCTTGTTACTTCGACTCGCTAGGTTTTGCGGATGATCAGCAAGGCAAGTAACACTTTGATCATACCTCGTTCATACCCAGTTTTATTGCATTAGATCTATTGCCTCAAACACTTGCATGATTAGGAACTAAATAAACTGTGGGTTTGGGAAGTAGTTGAGGTAGTACCTATTACCTGTTTTATTTATCAAACCCTTGGGAGTTACTTCTACGTTGCTATTATATTGCCATGCTATGCTCGTAGACGTGGATTGGGTTTGAGAGATATTCATGACAGATGTGAGATTGTTAATAATGGTTTACTTAAGGTGGCAACTAAAACTCACATCTGGGTGGATTGAGGCACCTGGAGAACCCAGTGTTGCCTGTATGTATAAGGTCCGCCACCCAGGCTCAAAGGGATCATAAGATTATTCATGCTAGAAACTTCCGTGTGCAGCCACAAGCTATTATGGGCTCTAGCATAGCTGAGTAGGTTACAGGATCTCTTGAAGAGGTGGACTAGCAGATGTAGGGGAAAGTAGGTGTACCGGTCCATCCAGAGTAAAGAGTGATTGTTTCTGAAAGACTGTGTCTCGGTCATCCGTTTCTCAAACATCATGCAGTGCGAGAATCCCAACGGAGGAGATCGAGTCTTGTGGGGAAAATTGCGCAAACCTCTGCAGAGTGTACAAACTAATCATGGTTAGCCGTGTCCCCGGTTATGGACAACTTGAGTATCTAGTACCTGGATTATCATTTGAATCTCATCACCGTGATACTGATAATTAATATTGTTGGGTTAATGATGACACTTAATTGGGATTGAGTTGGAGGTACCTTCTCAATGTTTCAACCACCATGATAGTTAAATAAAATTTATTCCTTTGTAGTAGGATAAAATTGGCTTTTCGCAAAACTGTAACCATAGAGCTTTCCACCAGCCATATATGCATGTAGTATAGCATTATTATTGTTCATTGCTCTCTATGTGTTACTTTGCCAGCATATTCTATGTGCTGACCCGTTCTCGGGCTGCAACGTTTCATGTTGCAGACTTTTCAGACGACGGGTAAGGTGCCTTAGGTCGTGGTCTTATACTCAGTGATGCCGCTGGAGTTCATGGACTCACTTATCTTCCAAGTCTTCCGCTGTTATCGTTATTAGATGGCCTTAAGCCATATTTATCATACTTAAACTCTTCGGAGTTATTCGATGTAATAAGTGTGTGATTGCTACTCTGTTATAAATCCTCCATTTGTACTGTGTGTGTCAGCATTACTGATCCAGGGATGACACTGGTGCACAGCAGCACAGACCATTTGAGGTCTGGTCGCTACAACTGTGCACAGTTTCGGGGTCAAGCTTGTCGGAATCATTTTCTGGATGACAGATGAACAAACATCTTCAAAATTACAAATAATGTTAATTTGTACAAGGAGAGGTAGAAGGCGGCTCTTGTACCTTAACGGGTGTGGATCCAATAACAAGTTCAGAGTATTTGTCAGACGAGTAGCCCACCACTGTCAATCTCGACGCAGAAATGACATTGATTCTTGTTGGACCTTCTTGATCAACTACAAGTAATCTCTCAAGTGCAGGTGTGTCCTCAATGACAATACCGTGGTTCACATCTTTTGATGTCTTCCCGCCACACCAGCAACACACATAAATAGTTCAGAGAGTCATGGAGGTGATGTGGAAGCTACTCAACCCATTGATCGCCTGAAGATGAAGGTACTCGAGTGCAGTACAGCCACGGAGCAGGCGCTCCATGTCACTGTTTGGGAGGCAGACGATGACGAGATCGAGGTGCTTCAGTCATGGTAGAATAAGAGCGGGCGCGTCATTAAGGGGGGGATGGCAGTTCCTGAACTTGGCGACGTGCAGCGTAGGTGCGAGGCAGAGCGCAGACGTTGGCAGCGAGTGCATATGCCCATCATCAAAAGTGAGCTCCTCGAGCTGATCTAGGGCTGGGGATCGGAACCAGTCATCAAGCTTGCCTCGGTCCTTGCCGTTGGAATGAAACTTGCCCATTCTAAGGCCTCTGGTTGGGCCAAGGTGACTGCCAAGGATCTTGGAGAACGCATCCAAGCTCTTGCGATAGCCATGGCAGAGCTCGTGGGTGTCAATGAGGTCGAGAGGGGTGGAGTTCCATAGGGGGCGCCACCGCCGGGAAAGGACGGTTGTCCGTGCCCCATATTTGATTGGGAGGAGGGAGATGATGACTGTCAACATATCATCGGGGAGGTTGCTGATGAAGTCTAGGCCTGCTAGAGTCGTTTGCCGTTCTTGCTCGCCCCGCCTCCTCTTGTTGGCAACCCCGTTCTCCACCTCCGGAGTCCACTTGTCATCAGCGCTTTCTAATAGAAGTGGGAGTACAGGGAATATTTAGTTAAAACAGGGCAATAGAAAAGTGTATTGGTAACTAGAAGTTATTAGGTAGGAATATAGTAAGAAAATGGAATAACAATTGATTGCTTAAATACTACACAATTCATTTGATATTGCTGGGTAAGTCAACATGCAGATACTTGAAAAGAAAACTTACTTCGAACAAAGTCTGGACGGATGCTATCATGACCAGGCCCTTTTATGTGCAGTGCAATTATAATGCCAGCTTTCAGTACATAAAACTTAGAAATTTCTTTCCAAAGGCTAGTGCCAAAATAGGAGTCACCACGTTCATCAAGTCTTATAGTAGCAACGATTGTAAATCCATGGTTTGTGTTCAGTATACTTCCCTGCAGTCTTGATTTATGTAAAGGGAAAGATTGTGCACTACAAATTCTATTGCATAGCAAGGGACGCACTGCAGAAAATGGTAGGATTGTTAAAGAAAGTATGGTAACATGCAAATATGGGCCCAAATTGAAAGAACTGTACAACAGTTTAAATCGAAGGACAAAAATCTATAATTAAACAGATAGGGTAAACATGATGTCATGGAAATATGAGAGTAATCGAAAGAAGAATACATCATTAATTTGCCTAATATAGAAAGAAGAGGGGAAAAAATACCCTTTGACGTATATGGTGCATGTGGCACCTTTTATCCAAATGTAGCAATATTTAGAATATGTCCAGGAAAGTAGGCCATGCCAACTGATTTAGGGTGAGATTGAACATACCGCGCGCATCCTCAAGTCATTTGGTACAGTGAGATGGAATGTCTGGCGGAGGCCGCAAGGTCCTGATGTATCCGTGCACTGTACACTCTATGAACGGAAGAAAACCCTCCAATCAGCTCGAATAAAAATGAAATGATGGAGATTTCGGCCGGGTGATTAAAGGAGGCAGATGAACTGGGATAAGAGATGAGATAATATCTCATTAAATTAGTTACCTTGTTGTCCATGAGAAAGAACCCTCAGTACGGCAGATTCCCCAACCGAGCGGAGCTGGGTCGACCGCGAGCAGCGTCGAGAAACTCAATGGCGATAGGCGGTGGCAAGCGGAAGTGGCGAAATGTGGTGGGCTTTGCCGGCAACCTGACAGCGGCGGCGGGCGTCGAGCTAAGTGGTTACCGCCGCGATAGGCGGTGCCATGCATAGACACAGAGGAGCTTGTGCAGGTGTGAATGGGGACCGGAGGGGGTGGCGGGCGGGGTGAGGGTTTTTGTGACGTGGGGATGGTGAGGGTTTTCTTTTTTCTTTTTTGAATTGGGTGGTGAGGGTTTTCTGTCCCACAAAGAATTTTGGAGGCGACGGTTTGCTAGAGCCAACCGTGTGTGATTGACGCAACAGGCAAAATGAAAGTCATTGGACATGGTTCCAATTTTGGGAACCGTGTGTGATTGACGTACTACCTCCGTCCTGGTTTAGTGGTCCCCTTTGTAATTTTTACCAAAATTTGACCAAGTATTTAACTAAGAAATGTTTATGCATGTCACCAAAAATTATAGCATTGAACACTATGTCAAATACCCATCCAATGATATAATTTTTGCTGACCTGCACTAACATTTTGTCAGTTAAACCTTTGGTCAAAATTTAACACAAATTACAAAGGGGACCAATAAACCAAGACGGAGGTAGATTCCATCAACCGGACTGATTGCATACATATCCCATGGTTAGACATAAGTAAACATAGATTAAACATACTCAGACATAGATAATAAGCGTACACGTACACAAGCATAGTTCAACCATAAGTACATAGTTCAACCATCATTAAGCATACTCAAGCTTATATAGTTCGATCCCACATCTCATCTCACATGCCGGCACGATCCTGAAGCTTCTCCAGGTACTCGGCATACGCGCCGTGCACCATCCTGCGAGAATACTTCTACTTGAAGGAGCCAACGGCCCGTCCTCTTGCATGCGCCAGAACACTTTGATACGCGCCATGAAGCTTGTGGTTGCAAAATGGGCATCGATAGCCGCTGTTCCAGGTCCTAATACGCCTGTTATGCTTTCCTGCATAAAGCTCCCTCAGGATTTGCCTCTTGTACCTCCTCTGTCCATCTTCATCCTCGCTGTCCACATCGTCAGACAGCACCTATACAAATAGTAAAACAAATTTGGCATCAAATCAATGTTTACATGCCGTGAAGTAGGATAGGGATTTATGGCTATTTATTTATACATATCCAGAGATTATGGTTCGATTTTAAGCACAATCGTCTATGTACAGGACAATCTTGAAGAAAATAATGGCACAAACATATGTAGGTCATTCAAAATCAATTGTCAAGTCCTGGCTAGGAATTATTAGCACGAACACTAACCCTAGTCGGATTACTTGCAGAAATCATTTGCACAGATGAAACAACTAATCACTTATCACTTTACCATTCAAACAATCAATACACTACACGGATCTAACGAAACTTAATCAGATTTCATGGATTGGGAGAACATAACCATAGGATTTCTATTCCAAAAAGGGGAGCCAGGAGTAACCAGAGAAACCCTAGGATCTATTTGACACATAAACGGGTATAGATGACTAACCAGTTGTCCGTCGTCATCGGAGTCATCGCCGGAGTGGTCGTCGGAGTCGTCGCCGGGGTCGTCACCCGAGTCGTCACCAGAGTCGGTGTGGTACTCCGCCGCCGGCTGTGGAAGCTCGACGCCGTCGACAACGTCAGGGTGCAGCGATAACTCGCCACTGGTGATGGCAACCTCTGTCTCCATCTCCACGCCGTGCTCCGGTGCTTCAGTAGCCCCGACGCCGCCACTCCCTCCGATGGGGCGCTTCAGCGGCATCCTCATACACTGACGGCTTTGAGGACTGAGAGTGGCGTCGAGGATGCAAGCAGAGAGAGAGAGGATTGTGTGTGCGGCGAGGATGGGGGGGGGGCGGCCGCTCGGGCGCACCATTAATATGGAGTAGTGGGAGAGAGGCGGGCGGTGGTCAAACCGCTGGCTCGCCTCCTGGTAAGCCTGTGCACCGGACCGCTGGCATGCCTACCCTCGTTTCACACAGCTACTCGCATGCCTCCCGACGACACTACTCAGCGAGCACGCCTCCCTCAATTCAAACACTCGCATGCACGCCTCCCGGTCTGCCTGCGTGGTGGACTGCTCGGATGCATCCCGTCAACTCACGCCTGCTCGCACGACACACAGGTCGCGTGGCAACACATATATTGTTTTTTTATTTGGATGATTAATGCTGCCGCTTTATTGCTTAACCGAAGCATGGCAGGTATCCATTGTTGGTCTAACCTCACGGTTCGAATAAATAATCCGTTTGGGGTTCCCAATTATTAATGATCTCCCATTTGTAATTAGATAAAGATTACATCAAAACTGGTCTCAAATTTGACAAAAATAAAGTACAATACCACTTTGTATTGGTGTCCATATGACAACATGATAAGTTTCATGAACTTCAAATTAGTTTTGGATGTACTAGAATTTAAAAATCAAGATTTTCAATGTTTGAAATTTCTTGCACGGGGAGTAAAACATGCACCCAGTGAGACACATGTGTTTTTGCAATCCATTTACGTGCACTATCACGTGTGCATGTAGCTCAAATTTGATTTTTGCACATTATACCCGTAGAAAATCGATCAATTAATGTACTAAAATGTCTTAATGATCTCTGTTTTTTTCAAAATTAAAACGTCCCTGCTTTGGTAACATATGTTCACCTCTGGATAATTTAACATGCACCATAGTTGCGGTGGATTTGCTGTGTGTGTGTGGGTGTGTGCGTTTGGGGGTGGCGGGTGGCTCGCAGTACACTACGAGTTGTGAGCCACCGTGTGGGTTGGCCATTTTGTTAGGCAGGTGCCACATCAGAGTCGTGAATTCGTTATTTAAAACATTACACAACGCTTTCATACATACATGTTTTGGCCACATACGGTCGATGGTTGTCCTACACGACACTCGATACTCGCGTGTGACACTTTCTGTGGGCCCGCGAGGTCGTCGTCCATCACTTTGACAAACAACCGACAACGAGGTTAATTTGACCAGCAAGGTAGAATCTTTTTTGTTTGTGTTATGGTGGTATATAGTACGCGTCGAGGAGGTGGGAGGGGACTAGCATATATACTATACGTACGCGTCCGTGAACAAGTACACCTCACTCAGTGTCGGGACTTTTCGGTTTCCGAGGCACGTGCCACATCAAAGTTGTGGAATTGGCTATTCAAACATCACACAACACCTCTTTGGCCCACATGCATGCAGGCGGTGGTTATCCTAGCTAGGACACTCACGTGTGACGCTTCCATCTGTGGGCCCACGAGGCCATTGTCGATGCATGCATCACTTAGACCTACATCGGGAGAGGTTAATTAATTTCACCATCGCAGAGGATTCTTTTTGGGTTGTATTACGGTAGGAGCATATAGTATGCGTCGAATAGGGGGAAGGGGACCATCATATGTAGTACGCTTCATGAACCTCGCTCTGTGTGGGGGGTTTACGATTTTTTAGGCATGTGGCACATCAAAGTTGTGCATTTTGGGCATTCAACATATGTTTGGCCCACATGCAAAGCGATGGTGGTTGTCCTCTCGCACCCACTTAAGCGGTTATCAATGGTATCGATGCTTTCCATCTGTGGGCCCGATTGGTCCATCACTACTTTTTGCCTAACAACGAGAGAGGTTAATTTGACTTAGGAGGGATCATTTTGTTGCTTGTAATATGCTATATATATAGGTCATGCTCTGAGATGACATGATACAGTTTGAGCACACACACATGGATGTGTACGCATGAATCCCTCCCATCAAGTCGAAGTGGCTAGTACAACGACATGTCATGAACCGATCTCGATCTATGTGGGAACTGTACGATTTTCGACGCATGCGCCACAACAATGTTGTGAAATGGTATTCAAACATGCATGCACGAATCACCTCCATACATATGCATGTAGTGGTTGTCTTCGAACGGCACACTCGCTCGCGTGTTTATTGACGACAAGCCTATATATTCGTGGGCCTGCGTGGACATCCATGATCACCTTAACCGACAACAAGATTGGTTACCATGGCAGATTCTTCCTTTGGTTTGTGTTATCGTAGTATAGGTCATGGTGAGATTCAGTCCTAATTAAGTTTGAGCGCATATACTATGCGCGCATGCATGCATGAATCCCCGCCGTCGGCTTGAAGTGTGGTGTAAAATACATATGCATCGTCAGCCTAATAACCCTCACTCAGTGTGGGGATTTCTAGTTCGAAATCACGGTGCCACATCAAAGTTGTTCCATTGTGCATTTAAAAACACACCTCTCCATATATATATATATATATTTGGGCCACATACATGCAGTGGTTGTCTTCGGGGACTAGCTACTTGCGTGATTATTGGCGAGCCAGCCCATCTCCGGGGTCGCATGGACGGCCATCACTTTGACCAACAACACGAGAGAGGTTGTACGACCAAGTTGGATTATTCTTGGTCCGTTTTACGATCCATCTTGGTGAGATGCCTCTCTGGCCCGCCGACTGAAAGTATGTGTGTGTGTGTGGGGGGGGGGGGGGTTTGCTACTTCGCACTTTGCTAGGTGAACCTCGGTTGGGGGGGGCATGCATTCATAGCTTAGGATTCCCTTCGTGCCGACACGAGGGGGGGGGATTCTAGCTACTTCGCACTTTGCTAGGTGAACCTCGGTTGGGGGGGCATGCATTCATAGCTTAGGATTCCCTTCTTGCCGACACGAGGGGGGGGGCATGCATTGATAGCTCAGGATTCCCTTCGTGCCGCACGAGGGGGGCAGGCATTCGTAGCTTAGGATTCCCTTCATGCCGACACGAGGGGGGGGGGGGCTGCTAGCTACTTCACACTTTGCTAGGTGAATCTCGGTGGGGGGGGGCATGCATTCATAGCTTAGGATTCCCTTCTGCCGACACGAGGGGGGCAAGCAATACCATGCGCTTTGCGAGATAGGTGCCACATCGAAGTTGCATTTGGTATTTGAACATCAAACCACCCTTTTCATACATAAATTTGGTCCACATGCAAGCATGTTCGTGTTCTGACCCTCTCCCGCGTCATTTTCGCCAAATTTATGAACATTAGACAAGTCAGATGACGCAACAGACACAGTTCACTCAAACTAACTGTGTGCCACACCGGTGCCCCTATCACGCACACATCCGCACAGTACATTGGGCTCCACGAGGGCACGCAGCTTCCCCTCTCAAAAATATCTACCCGCCTGCAGCTTTTTGCTGTTTGATAACACAGGGTTATTGTGTTTCGACCGTGTGTGATGTTTCTTGTTCCCAATCCCGCCTGCATCCCTCGAAAATATCTGCCTGCCTCGAGGATTTTTCTGTTTCATAACACATGGCTGTTATCTCCGGACCGTGTGTGATGTTTATTATTCCCGATCCCGCCTGCATCCCTCGAAAATATCTGCCCGCCTCGAGGTTTTTTGTGTTTCATAACACATGGTTGTTATCTTCGGACCATGTGTGATGTTTCTTGTTCCCAATCCCGCCTGCATCCCTCGAAAATATCTGCTCGCCTCGAGGGTTTTTTCTGTTTCATAACACACGATTGTTATCTCCGGACCGTGTGTGATGTTTCTTGTTCCCAATCCCGCCTGCATCCCTCGAAAATATCTGCCCGCCTCGAGGGTTTTTCTGTTTCATAACACACGATTGTTATCTCTGGACCATGTGTGATGCACAATCATCACAATTTTCAATAGCCCCGACATTTCACTCCCGCGTAGTAAAATTTTCAGTACCCGCGTCATTTCCTCAAACACACCCCCCGCCCCCCTCCACACACACACACACCCTCCCTCGCTCGAAACCCTAGCAAGGTCCCCGCCACCGCCGCCTCAAGGCCTCCATTGTCAACATCTTCCAAGGGGAAAGAGCCCGTCTGCGACATCAGGGAGGGCACCCTACAGCCGTGCTCTTCCAAGGGGAAGGAGCCCATCTACGATAACATGGAGCGCATCCAGGGTCCATGCTCTTCCCACGGGAACGAGCCCATCTGTGACAAGTGAGGGAACCCATGATTTGTTTGGCCGTGCCTCTTCATAGGGGGAAACCCATGATTTGCTTTGTCGAGTCCCTTTCTTAGTGTAGTGAGAATATGTCTAGTTTGAATTGCTATATTTGGTTGTTTGCAGTATGCCTTGTTTATTTTAGTTGTTCATAATGTGATGCTCTATACGTGCAATTATTTATTGTGCAGTACATTTCATCAACCCAGTTTTTAAACATACTGATAGGAATGCATATATTTGCTTGCTGTTAAGCCAGTTATAGCTAGCATATGCCTCTTTTAAAGTTTTTTGATTGTTCGGTTGTTTGTAGATAGCATATGTCTAGTTTCAAATGCTATCTTTGGTTTTTTGTAGTATGCCTTGTTTATTCAAGTTATTCACAACGTGATGTTCTATATGTGCAAGTATGAACTGTGCAGTTCAATTTCATCAGTACCAGTTTCAACAATACCACTATGAATGACTAGATTTGGTTGCTGCATCTTGTAGTTAACACACCTTTCCATTTTTATTTAACAATAACCAGTGTACTTAGACAGGCACAATACCAGTTTGAATGACTATGTTTGCTTGTTGTTAAATGTTAGGCCTATTGTAGTTAACACACCTTTCCACTTGTTTTGCTTTACTAGCGTGCTTAAACCTGCACACTGAAGCTATCTTTTGGAGATTATTTTGTCTGCCATGGATAATTTTGGTTGATGTTTAGCCTGTTGTGCTTAACATGCCTCTCGACGTACCTACACAGGACAATTTTGGCAACGACTGTTGTTTTCCATCAAGGTTAGTTTCATCCCATGGCTTATATATACTCACTAGTCAGGATATCGGTAGCTGGTACCATATAGGTCGGGGGCTGATAAGGGACTAATAGGTGAATCAGACTTTTAACTGAATATATCTGTAACCCATTTATCGTTAGGTTAACTAGGGCCATATGTAATATACCTGAGGCTACATAGCAACATGCACTATACTTAATGTTTAAATATGCAATCCTAGGCTACATAGCAACAAGGAAGAGTGTTACCTTAATGTTCTAATGATGTCTAGATATACATAGAAGAGCAGCAGTAACAACAACAACAACACAACCCTGTTTGGATACTCAACTTAGCTAGAGGTTAGAGTTAGTTTCTAGCTCATGACTAACCCTGAACTAACTCCATCCAAAGAGGTGTTTGGATGACAGGGTTAGATTGACAATAAATGCACTAGGAGAACTAGCTCCAATTAGCACCTCTTGGGTTGGATATTTTTTTGGGTGGGTGTGACGCCCCCGATTCAATCGTACACTAATCATACACACAAACGTGTACGATCAAGATCAGGGACTCACGGGAAGATATCACAACACAACTCTAAAAATAAAATAAGTCATACAAGCATCATAATACAAGCCGGGGGCCTCGAGGGCTCGAATTCAAGTGCTCGATCATAGACGAGTCAGCGGAAGCAACAATATCTGAGTACAGACATAAGTTAAACAAGTATGCCTTAAGAAGGCTAGCACAAACTAGGATACAGATCGAAAGAGGCGCAGGCCTCCTGCCTGGGATCCTCCTAAACTACTCCCGGTCGTCGTCAGTGGCCTGCACGTAGTAGTAGGCACCCTCGGTGTAGTAGGAGTCGTCGTCGACGGTGGCGTCTGGCTCCTGGGCTCCAGCATCTGGTTGCGACAACCAGGTAGAAAGGAAAGGGGGAAAAGGAGGAGAAAAGCAACCGTGAGTACTCATCCAAAGTACTCGCAAGCAAGGAGCTACACTACATATGCATGGGTATATGTGTAAAGGGCCATATCGGTGGACTGAACTGCAGAATGCCAGAATAAGAGGGGGATAGCTAATCCTGTCGAAGACTACGCTTCTGGCCACCTCCATCTTGCAGCATGTAGAAGAGAGTAGATGGTAAGTTCACCAAGTATCATCGTATAGCATAACCCTACCCGACGATCCTCTCCTCGTCGACCTATGAGAGAGCGATCACCGGGTTGTATCTGGCACTTGGAAGGGTGTGTTTTATTAAGTATCCGGTTCTAGTTGTCATAAGGTCAAGGTACAACTCCGGGTCGTCCTTTTACCGAGGGACACGACTATTCGAATAGATAAACTTCCCTGCAGGGGCGCACCACATAACCCAACACGCTCGATCCCATTTGGCCGGACACACTTTCTTGGGTCATGCTCGGCCTTGGAAGATCAACACGTCGCAGCCCCACCTAGGCACAACAGAGAGGTTAGCACGCCGGTCTAAATCCTATGCGCGCAGGGGTCTGGGCCCATCGCCCATTGCACACCTGCACGTTGCGAACGCGGCCGGTGAGCAGACCTAGCAACCTCCATTTCAAAGGAAGTTGCGTTACGCGGTCCAACCCGGCGCGGCCGCTCAGTCGCTGACGTCAAGAAGGCTTCAGCTGATACCACGACGTCGAGTGCCCATAACTTTCCCACGTAGTTGGTTAGTGCGTATAGACCAAATGGCCAGACTCAGATCAAATACCAAGAACTCGTTAAGCGTGTTATTTTGAAGTAACTGCAGACGCCGACCAGGGCCAGGCCCACCTCTCTCCTAGGTGGTCTCAACCTGCCCTGTCGCTCCGCCTCAAAGTAATAGTCGGGGGCCGTCGGGAACCCAGGCCCACCTCTACCGGGATGGAGCCACCTGCCCCTTCAGCCCCCATCTCCAAACAGTATCATAAGTAATGTAACAATATAAAGTATATAGCATATGCCCGTGATCACCTCCCGAAGTGACCACGGCCCAGTAGTATAGCATGGAAGACGGACAAGAGGGTAGGGCCACTGATGGAACACTAGCATCCTATACTAGGCATTAGGATAGCAGGTAAAGGTATCAACAATTGTAGCAACAATGACAGGCTATGCAGCAGAATAGGATTAACCGAAAGCAGTAACATGCTACACTACTCTAATGCAAGCAGTATAGAGAAGAATAGGCGATATCTGGTGATCAAGGGGGGGGGACTTGCTTGGAAGCTCAGCCGAGAAGGAGGGGGTCGTCAACAACGTAGTCGAACGGGCACCAGCAGCGGCGTCAGTCTCATAGTCTACCGGAGAGAAGAGGGGGAAGAAACAATAAATACGGAGCAAACAAAGCATCACAAAACATAACGAGGCAATACGCGGTGCTAGGTATGCCCTAACGCGGTAGGAGGTGATACCGACGAAGGGGGAAACATCCAGGAAAGTATCCCCGGTGTTTCGCGTTTTCGGACAGATGAACCGGAGGGGAAAAGTTGCGTGTTTGCTATGCTAGGGATGTGTGGCGGACAAACGGGCTGCGTATTCGGATTCGTCTCGTCGTTCTGAGCAACTTTCATGTACAAAGTATTTTCATCTTAGTTACGGATTATTTTATATTAAATTTTAAAGATTTAATTTATTTTTAGAATTAACAGAATTAATTTAATTAGAAAATGTAATTATGACGTCAGCATGATGTCAGGGTGATGTCAGCAGTCAAGTAGTCAGTTGACCTAGTCAGACTGACGTGTGGGTCCCATGCGTCATTGTCTCAGGCTAACTAAACATGTTAATTAGGCTAACTAAGTGATTAGGTTAATTCATTTTAATTAGATTAGTTAAACAGGATTAATTAACTTAATTAACTCATTAATTAATTAATTACTAATTTCTTTATTTTAACTTTTTCTTTAAAATCGTTCTGGGGTGGGGGCCCCCTTGTCATAGGGCCAGAAAACTCTAAGTTGTTTTAATCTGCTAACTTAACAATGGGGGTCCATGTCAGTTGCCCAATCAGACCAATTAAACCATCAATTTAACCTAAGCTAATTAGCCCTAATTAAACAAGGGCCATGACCATCGTGATGACAGAGCCAGCGGCGTGCGCGGGGGTGCGCGAGCGGGTTGAGGGTCCAGTGACGCGGGGCACGCGTGGACAAGTGCATCCGGGAGCGCGGTGAGGAGCTGGGCACGGCCACGAGCAGCAGCAGCCGGCGGCAACGACACCGGTGGCAAGAGGCAGCAGCACTAACGTAGTAGGAGAGCAGCCGAAGCGGATGCGGACGATGACAGGCGCGGCGCAGGCGCAGTCACGCACGGGCGGTAGTGTGCAGGGTCGTCGCGGGCAGGTGCGGACGGGCGCCGGGCACGGCGGTTGCGGGCTGCGGTGAGCGGGGCGAACAGGGGGCGCAGGCGGAGCGCACGGCGAACGCGAGGGGCGGAGCCCCGGGGCAGCCACGGCGGAGCAGGGAGGCACGGTGGTCGGCGTGCGACAGAGGAGAGACGGAGGAGGTTCCTCACCCTACGTTGCAGGGGATCGGGCGGCGAGGGTCGATGGTGCTCGTTGGGGAGGAGGATAGGGACGAGCGACGGAGACGGGGAGCAGTCCAGCGACGATGTGGCGGGGAGTCAGGGATCGACGATGGAGAGGACGATGGCGATGGCGTAGACGAGCGGCGAGGGGCCTCGACGGGCGGTGTCAGGGGCGATGGGGAACGCGTCGAGGGAGGTTTCATCCCCGATCCAAATCTGGATCGGGGGGAGAGGGGAGGAGGGACGTGGGGAGCGAGTGGGGGGAGTGGGTGCGATGGGCTAGGCTTTCCCGTCGGTGGGGGAGGTTATGGGGACTGAGGGGGCGGCCTGGTGGCCTGCCGGGCCAAAGGCCAGTGAGGGGGGGGGGGTCCTTTTACATTTTTGTTTTATCTTTTACCTTTTTATTTATTTTCTTTTCTTTTTTTAATTTTTTTCCCAAATTGTTTTAGTTTGATAAAATATTCAATTAGCACCTAACATTGTAACATTAATTATACCACTTGCCACAATAACTTTGGCACCTAGCTAAAATATTTTAGTATTTTGTAAAATATATTAGGATTATAACTAATTGTTTTGCTGTTGTTTTAACCACTTTAGGGTATTTCATTATTTTATAAAGATGTTGTTTCTCCACCAATAATATCCATGATTTATTTTTCACATTAAGAACATTTTAGTTTTGACTTTTGAAAACTTTAATTGTTTGACTTGATTTTAAATTTGAAATTTGAACGGGATTTGAATCATCGCAAGATTAACAACAGTAATCGTGGTGATGTGGCATCATTAGCGGAGGGTTACTGTAGCATAACTATCCGGACGTCACAATTCTCCTCCACTACAAGAAATCTCGTCCCGAGAGTTAAGAGGTAGATCAAGGGGGAAAGGTCTGGTTAAGATATTCTAACGGATCTTCTCGGTCTTGGCTGCTCTTCTCGAAGAAGTTAATCCCTTTCCTTGATGTCTTCATTTCTCTGCTTCGGGTCATCATGATGAAGTAGGCATCCTTTCTTCAGGAACTCCATCGTACTTATGAAAGGATAAGGGGGTATTCCGGAAGAACGGGTCGCTACAGTGTTGCTTATCTGGTAGATAACATCAGGGAAGGTGGCGGGAAGTAACTCTCGATTTGAAACTTAAGACATTATCGAGAGCAAAGTAAGAAGGTACCATGAGAAGTTTCCAATGGGCAGGCAATCGTTGGATGGCCTAGTTAGAAGGTGAAGGGGGTTCAGAGCAACGAGAATAAGTATTGCATCTGGTACCATAATAGATCACTTGGCAGGTGGCCCGTGAATTACATAATAAGTCAAGCACGAGGAATAACTTTGACAACAGGGTGTACAAGAGAGTCAGGTTTTGATCCTGGGAACTGTGGGTTATGGGCCCACCATGTGGGTTAAAAGTAGGAAGAGCGAGGACGTCTTGCACGATCATGTAAGCAAGGTATGTCAGAGGATAGCCTATCAGTTATGTCGGCAACAACATCAGTACCAAGGGCGAGGGACGAAGAGAACCATTTTCCTGCTCGTTGAACGAGGCGGACCAATAAGCAAAGTTCTCGTCCATCGGTGGCTACCGGAATGTCATCAACAATAGTAACAGGGTCTTGCTGACAGAATTGTACAACGAGGGTTTACATAAGCAGGAGAATATTACTGCTTAGATCATATAGATCACAAGAAAGGTTAAACAAATCAATGGAAAGGAAAATATGATCATCAGATCAAACAGAAATGGAAAGGAAAATGTGTTTAAACACATATTTCAAGGGTATATCCTTTCCAAAGACAAGCGGGGCATGATATCCATGATAGGATAGAAAGTAGAAAACCATTAAGGTAAGGGGGAGGAATTTCATGATATTACCCATACAACGGTGTTAGGATAAATGATAAAGAAAATTTAGCATTGTGCTACAAATGTTCTTATTGAAAATCGGAGTACCACAGACATGCTTCGAGATAGCATTGACATGGTCATTGGGTAAAGGTCAGAATTTGGATTCACAAAGGATCCATCAAGAACAACTTATAAATTAAGACTTACGATTTCCTGATGGAAGAATCGCTAAGCTTGCTAAAAAGGAAACTATAACAATAGGTCCTACGGCCAGGTGTGCTAGGCATGACATCACCTTACCGGGTTATACTAAGACCAATGTTATAACTCTTGGAAATATGTTCCAACCATCATATCTGACCGAGGTTCAGATCCGATTGGTATCAGGATACCTCAGACTCATGATGCCTGAGAAGAAAAGGTGCAACACAAATTGACGAGATGACATTATAAGATTCTCGGGAAATGAACTATAGAAGCAAGTTCCAAAACAAAAGTTCATCATTAACCAAGGAGAAAATGAGGATGTGGTTGATGGAGTCAGCGACAATTCATCGAGATTAACCAAAGACGAATTTCCATAATTATGTGAACAAGGAGGTAACACTTGTCAGATCAACTGATATAATGAGGTATGCTTGAGGAAAACATACACAGTTAAACATTGGTTGAAAAGTGCACCCAAAATAAGGGCTTAGGTAGCATGATCAATGTTAGAATGTTGATTCGATAAGCAATAGTCTAAGAATGAACTATCGACCATTAACTCCAAAGCAATAGGATTGCTAGAAGTTTTGAATTCACGCATCATAGTTCAGTCGGTATTCAGGTTAGAAACAACACGGGGATCAGAAAACGAATGGAGATGGCGAGAAGTATTACTATATCAAGAATTCTCAAGAGGTGGAGCAATTCTCTCAATATCCTTGACATAAAAGATGGTAATACTCCAAGGTAGAACATAACATAAGCTGGTTAGCAAGGAGCTCCATAACATGATCAAGTTTGTGATGAAAGGAAGGTAAGGATGTTGCCGATGGTAACTCAAATTACCAAGGAACGAGGATGTCACTTATCATCGAGAATTCCATTGATATCCTGGAAGGAGTCAAAATGTTGATGATGATCACGACAATTTGTTGTCGAGAGGATCCACGAAGAAGCAATTGATCAGCGACTGCATCAAGCAAAAGGACTGATGCAGCAAAAGATTATTGGAGCCACAGATACGACACAAACTCGGGGTCAAGTTTGTTGTTCGAGGTGAAACGATAAGACGAGGAAATTGACGAAAGCTTAGTTCATCCCCGAAAGTTGTGCTCCGGGAATAAGGACCAGGTAGCACCGTTAAAATTTAGCACAATAAGGATATAGCCAATCAGGCTAGGAATGACTTCAAGGATTATTAAACTCATAAGCAACGAAAATTACTTAGAGTATTGAATCAGAGTGCGGAATCGATTCACTTATCGGTGTTCTCGAGTGATTAATAACTCAAAACCCGGGGGAAAATTGGAATCGACGGGAATGATAGTTGACGAAGAACTCATAAGAAGTTATGTAGTTCCGTGATATTCTCGAGATACCAGAGGGTATACTCAAAGGTAGAGCAGAATAGAGGTTGGATAGGTGTAATGATCTGCAGAAGACAAGTACTTCAACTTGTCCGAGAAAAGGAATCAAAGAATATCAATATGGCCAGAACCAAGATTGTGAAAGACCAGATCCCAGATATAAGATGAACTTATACCAAGGGAATAATTAATTTAAGAGTAGCTTCCATGATAAGATCTACATCGTGTCCATGGGCATGAACACAGAGTTCAAGGTCGAATCCCACTTCTTCAATGCATAACCATTCATTCACTGCTCTAGATAAAATGATTTCAGTGTCAAAACCTACCTGGTGAATTACCAGAGGAGTATGACCCGTGAAAACTTTCGGGTTCATAGAGATTAAGGAAGGCATAGGTTCAACCCATCGGGGCATCTTAGAAACATATACCACAAATTTTTAGGAGTAATTAACACAAGTTCGAAAGTAGAGCATGGTTGTCAAAGCATTATGCATTAGGGAAAGAACTCACAAGATTTGAATGTGAATGATACCATCGGATAACAACCCAGCAATGGGTTTGGCGGTTGAGGGAGTCCTGGATTACGGGGTCCTTGGACAGCCGGACTATATCCTTTGGCCGGACTGTTGGACTATGAAGATACAAGATTGAAGACTTCGTCCCGTGTCCGGATGGGACTCTTCTTGGCGTGGAAGGCAAGCTTGGCAATACGGATATGTAGATCTCCTCCCTTGTAACCAACTCTGTGTAACCCTAGCCCCCTCCCGTGTCTATATAAACCGGAGGGTTTAGTCCGTAGGACAACAACAATCATACCATAGGCTAGCTTCTAGGGTTTAGCCTCTACGATCTCGTGGTAGATCAACTCTTGTGATACTCATATCATCAAGATCAATCAAGCAGGAAGTAGGGTATTACCTCCATCGAGAGGGCCCGAACCTGGGTAAACATCGCGTCCCCCGCCTCCTGTTACCATCCGCCTTAGACCCACAATTCGGGACCCCCTACCCGAGATCCACCGCTTTTGACACCGACATTGGTGCTTTCATTGAGAGTTCCACTGTGCCGTGACCGTAAGGCTTGATGGCTCCTTTAATCATCGGCAACGATGTGATCCAGGGTGAGGTTTTCCTCCCTGGACAGATCTTCGTATTCGGCGGCTTCGTACTGCGGGCCAATTCGCTTGGCCATCTGGAGCAGATCGAAAGCTACGCCCCTGGCCATCAGGTCAGATTTGGAAACTTGAACTACACTGCTGACATCTGCGGAGACTTGATCTTCGGCGGATTCGAGCCCATGTCAGGTGCGCCGCACGATCACGACGAGCATGATTTAGCTCTGCCGTCGGACAGTGTTCGGGAGATCACACCTGCAACCACTCCGGCCCTTAATCCGGAACAAATTGCGCCATCAGAGGACGGGTGGATAGACCCCGCCATGAAGGCCGCACTCTCAGTGGCGATAGAGCCGAATACTAACTTCACCTCCCACGAGAGCCGTGTTGCCGAACCGTCGGGTTCGTCCCCGGCCACGGGCTCCGATCCGCTTACATCCTTGACTATCAAATCCGATCGGGCACCGATCATGGAGTTTACCTCCGCGGATATCTTTCAGCACTCGCCTTTCGGCGACGTGCTAAATTCATTAAGGTCCCTCTCCTTGTCAGGAGAACCTTGGCCGAACTATGTCCGGCTAGAATGAGATGCAGACGACGAAGAAATTCACGCCCCACCCACCACCCACTTAGTAGCCACTGTCGACGATTCAACCGACATGCTCGACTTCAGCTCCGAAGACATCGACGGTATGGACGATGATGCAGGAGACGAACAAGAACCACCGCCCACAGGTCGCTGGACTGCCACCTCATCGTATGACATATACATGGTGGACACCCCCAAAGAAGGGGATGGTGATAAGACAACGGAGGATAATCCCTCCAAAAAGCAACCCAAGCACCGAAGTCAGCGGCGCCGCTCTAAGTCTCGCCATAGCAAAAGCAACGATACCGGCACAAGAGACAATAACGCTCCGGATAGTGCCGAATACGACGATAATCCCCTCCAGCCAGACCTCGAGCGGGAGGATGGACAAGCTAGCCCTCCAGAACAGGCAGCAAACGGAGAATCAGAGGATGACATCTACATGCCTCTCTCCGAAGACGAAGTGAGCCTCGGCGACGAAGAATTTATCATTACTGAGGATCCCGTCGAGCAGGAGCGCTTCAAGCGCCGGCTTATAGCCACAGTAAACAACCTAAGGAAAAAGTAACAACAGCTTCGAGCTGACCAAGATCTGCTAGCGGATAGATGGACCGAAGTCCTGGCAGCCGAGGAATATGAACTCGAGCGCCCAACCAAGAGTTACCCAAAGCGCAGGTTGCTACCCCAACTCGAGGAGGAAGCATTGAAACCTACATCACCAGCGTATGATGCGGCTGATCGGCCACCTCGCGGCCGAGACAGAGAGGCATTTCAGCCTGCAAACCAGCCCGCACCCCGCCGCCACCCAAACAAAAATACCAAGGCCCGGGGCAACACGCGGGACCTGCGAGATGTATTGGAAAACAAGGAAAAACATGCAAGATCGATCTACGAATCACGGGGGCGCGCACCAACATGTGATGATGATCGTCACGCCGGATACACTAAAAGCAAATCTGGTCGAGCCGAACACGGCAGACAAGACTCGTATGAACTGCGTCGTGATATAGCCCGGCACAGAGGCGCCGCACACCCCCTATGCTTCACTGATGAAGTAATGGATCACGAATTCCCAGAAGGGTTTAAACCTGTAAACATTGAATCATATGATGGTACTACAGACCCCGCGGTATGGATAGAAGACTTCTTCCTCCATGTTCACATGGCCCGCGGGGATGACCTACATGCCATCAAGTATCTCCCGCTAAAACTGAAAGGGCCGGCTCGGCATTGCCTCAATAGCTTGCCGGCAAACTCCATCGGAAGTTGGGAGAGCCTGGCAGAGGCATTCCTGGACAATTTCCAGGGCAGTTATGTGCGACCGCCGGACGCTGACGATTTAAGTCATATAACTCAGCAGCCAGGGGAATCGGCCAGGAAATTCTAGACCCGGTTCGTAACCAAGAAGAACCAAATAGTCGACTGTCCGGATGAAGAGGCCTTAGTGGCATTTAAGCATAATATCCGTGACGAATGGCTCGCCCGGCACCTCGGCCAAGAGAAGCCAAAATCCATGGCAGCCCTGACGACACTTATGACCCGCTTTTGCGCGGGCGAAGATAGCTGGTTGGCTCGTAGTACCAATACAGCAAGCAACCTGGCATATTAGAAGCCAGGGATAGCAACGGCAAACCACGACGCAACAAACACAAGCACCGCAAATATGGTGAAAATGCCAAAAATACGGCAGTTAATGCCGGGTTCAGGGGCTCAAAGTCTGGTCAGCGGAAAGGGCCACCCAAAAATAAAAATCCGGGTCCATCCAGTCTAGACCGCATACTCGATCGCCAATGCCAAATTCATGGCACCCCAGAAACGCCAGTCACCCATACCAACAGAGAATGCTGGGTCTTCAAACAAGCCGGCAGGGCAGGCGCCAAAGACAAAGGGGGCTCTCAAAGCGACGATAGCGACGAAGAGCCCAGATCACCGAACACAGGAGGGCAAAAGAAATTTCCCCCGCATATTCGGTGAATGTGGTAAATACCACCCAAATTACCAACTCGGACCGAATATGCGCCCTTAGGGATGGCGACTCAACGGAACTAGTCGTCCCATAATATAAACTAGGGCCGGTCACCTTCAACCGCACAGATCGTCCAGTTAACGCCAATCAGGGCAATCCAGCCGCACTAGTCCTCGACCCAATAATAGACGGGTTCCACCTCACTTGAGTCCTTATGGACGGAGGTAGCAATCTAAATCTGCTTTACCAGGACACAGTGCGCAAGATGGGCATCGATCATTCAACGATCAAACCTACTAAAGCCACTTTCAGAGGCATTATACCAGGTGTGGAGGTTAGCTGTACAGGCTCCACTGCCCTTGAGGTAGTCTTCGGATCACCAAAAAATTACCGTATCGAAGAGTTAATCTTCGAAATTGTCCCTTTCCGTAGTGTTTATCAAGCACTGCTCGAGCGAACCGCGTTCGCTCGATTCAACGCGGTGCCACATTATGCCTACCGAAAGCTAAAGATGCCTGGTCCACGCGGCGTCATCATGGTTAATGCCAAGGCCGAACCTTCCCTCAGCACCAACAAATACACCACTGCCTTAGCAGCAGAAACAACGAGCAGCACCTTGCAGCCGAACCTCGAGTCAACGTCCAGGCTCCCGGACACCGTCAAGGGACTCTGAAGTACTTCGCGGGAGGATAGCCCGGCTCGTGCATAGCTCAACTAAACACTCCGGCGAAGGCCAGGACAGGCCGAACTCAGCGGCTCAACCGCCCTCCGGCACGTAAATATTTCTTACATTTCCTTCGCAGGTTCACCTTTGCGCCGACCTGGATGGGCTACACGGAGGCAGCTTGAACGCGTAAGGGAATCCTTAGACATTCCCCACAGTGACCATCCGGCTATATTACGGATCCGCACTCAGCCTCTTCCCCCTAGTCTCAGCAAGTTCCGCAATCATATTCCTTTTTTTTATCACATTACTTGTACCCATACGCATAGACGTACTATTCAATATGACGTTTACCTGCTGTTATTTCTTATTGAAATCATTTTGTCAAGTGGCATCCATACACAGTGATATGCCTTAAAATATGCCAGGGGCTTCGTTTTACCCATAACACGGCAATAAAGTCCGAACACCTTCATGGAAGTTCGGCACCCCGAACCTATAGCATTATATGCATCAGCTCCGAATCATGTCTTGGGTCAATAGTTGGGTTTGCCCGGCTCCCATGTTTTGGTACCTTACGTTCCGTTATATCGGCTAAGGTAGCACTGGGAGAACTACTGCGATTGTGTCCCGGTTCTTCCGGACGAGCACCTCAGTAGAGAAAGCCGAAAACTGACTGTCATGATACGGCGAGAGCTGGTCAGCTGTTCGAGAGGTCACAAAATCTTTAAGGATTTCTCCCGCATAATGCCATAACTAATGCAGCGTGCGATGGATCGGTTTTTTCTCCGATCAGGTGCTTATAGAGCCCCTAGTACGGTCTTCCGAACACCAGGGGCTGCGCCTACCATACTAAAGCTCCTATGGCTAAGGCCCTGTTTGGTTCAGTTTTTATGGACAGATTCCGCTACCGCGCAGCAGAATCTGAACCAAAGGGCGAACCCAGCAGAATCCGATTCCAGAATTTCGCTGCCAAAATCTGAAGCAAAAGCGGAAGCAACCCAGGACGTGCTTTCCAAAATCTGATTCCGCTACGGGCCAAAATCTGAAAAAACTGTATCAGCTGGTTTGCCAAATGACCTACATCTTTTTCACATCAAATTTTTCACAGCTGTTTTTCCACAATAGATTTTTCACAGCTGCTTTTAGAAATCCACAGCCGAACCAAACAGGGCCTAAGTGAGAGTGATAAAGCCCTATAGTCCGATTGCCTGGTTCGTTGTGCTGAGCACCTCCTTCGAAGGACCCAAAACTGGGATAAAGAGTGCTCAGGTTTATCCCGAACACCCCCGTACTTCTTACGTGGGGGCAGAAGCCGACGACTGGCCAACTCTCAGGTTTAACATATAAAACGGCCGCACAGGAGGGTAAACTTTTATATAACAGGCGACAAATAAATGACCTTGTTCAAACATTACAAAGGACAACATGATTGGCATTCATGAAAATATAATGTCCTTGGTGCATAGCTCCGCTAAAAGGTAGGATCCTTTCAGGACACTCTCATAATATAATTCAGGCTTGCGGTGCTCCTTCCCCTCTGGCGGTCCTTCGGTCATCAGCTTTTCGGCATCCATCTTCCCCCAGTGCACCTTTGCGCGGGCGAAGGCCATTCGCGCACCTTCTATACAGACCGACTGCTTGATGACGTCAAGTCGAGGGCAAGCGCTTACAAGCCGCTTCACGAGCCCGAAGTAGCTGCTTGGAATCGGCTCGGTAGGCCATAGCCGAATAACCAGATCTTTCATGGCTAGTTCCGCCGCCTTATGTAGTTCGATCAGCTGTTTCAGTTGATCGGCAAAAGGCACCGGATAATTCAGCGCCAAATACTGCGACCAGAAGAGCTTATCTGCGGTGTTCCTTTCTTCAGCTCGGTAGAATTGGGCAGCATCTGATATGCTGCGAGGTAGCTCGGCAAATACCCCTGAGAAATCCGGATTCAAAATCAGAAACATAGTTTTCCCCTCAAATACTTGCTTTACATGGAAAAAGCCTTACCTACCGCGATCTTTCTCACCTCTTGGATCCCCTGCAGGGCGCTTTGGGTTTCCCCCCGGGCATCGCTTGAGGCCTGACGCGCCTTGGTGAGTTCGGATTCTTTTTCCGTTAAACTCTGCTGCAAGGTCTCGCATTTCCTTACGGCCTCTTGCAGCTCCTGCTCAGCTTTAATAACTCTGGCCTCGTGTTTCTCACGAAGAGTCCGCTCTGTGGCTGCCTTTTTCTCGGCCTCGGCAACGGCCCTTTTAAGGGCCTCGACTTCGGTCATAATCCCTAGCACAAATTATGCAGCTTATTTCATAGTGAAAATTTATTCGCAATAAACGCGAGCAAAGCTTGTGCATACCTTGTTTATCTCTCAACTGCATTCCCAATTGGCCAAGTTCTTCGATGGCCCGCTCCAGACTTTGATTCAGTCCGGAGATCTCTGCAGTACGAGAGGCAGCAGCCGCTACAGACGCCTGCTTGTAACAGAAGAGAAATCAATATCATTCAATGAATCTTCCTGCGATCATCAATTCGATCCCCTGTCCGGTTCTTTCTTTCACCGAACAGTGTATCAGGGGCTACTATCTATACTATGACACTCTTCGACAACTCATAAAACATACCTCAAAGCCTCTTATAAGGCTGATACAGGCTTCGTTCAGTCCACTCTCAATTGACTGAATCTTCTCAATCACTGCACCCATAAGGGCACGGTGTTCATCAACGATGGAGGCGTTTTTCAACGCCACCAACAAAGCATCCGACACTTCTGGATGGACAGAGGTCGCCGATGGAACAGGCACGCCCCTCCAGCCGAGGGAGGCTGCCTGCTTGATTCTGGAGCCGTATAGGTCTCTGGAATCGCATCCGGCTGGGAGCCGAACTCAGGATCGCCCCCGCCGTCAGCCCCCATGGGAATCTTTTCCCCCGCGTGTCCGGCCCCTGAGGTTTGACCTCATGGCGCCGCCTTCACGGGTTTTTCCTTTCCTCCTTGGCCGGGGTCCTTCTGGGACGAAGCCTCGGTGTTATGCACCTGTTTGGAGGAAGGGGCCTTTGGGGGCGTCCCGCTCTCCATAGCATTTGAGCTCAACAAGTCCCCTGATGAGGATTGTTTGGTACGGGACCTCGCCGGACTACAAAAAATATGGCTTAGGTTAAAATACTAAGCCACGATGAGTCCGGACGCCTAAAACGTACTCGGATTTTATATACTTATGAGTTCACCAGGGGCTGGGCCCTGGGATCCCATGCCGGGCCGCTGTTGGCGGCGGCAGTGGACTCCTCCGGAAGAGGAGCCTTTCCCCTTTTGGGCAGCTCGGCCTGGCCGTCCTCTTCTTTCTCCCCCCCGCAGGGGATTCATCTTCCTCCTCCTCCTTGTCCTCTTCGAAGGAGGAATGGGCATTGGAGCCTTCAGATATTGTGTCCGAAGTGCCGCTGCGACGAAGGCCGCCCCAGGTCTTTTTGGGCTCCTTCTCGGCCGTGTTCTTCAGCACCTTGTAAGGCACCGGGACCAGCATCTTCGTCAGAAGTGGGATGGCCGGTTCTTCGGGCAGCGGGGCCGAACAATGGATCTGCTCCGCCTTCTTCGTCCAGCCCTGGGAGAGTTGTATAAAACACGTTAAGTGCTTCCTTTGGGTTACGCGGATAGAAAAGTTTGATAACTTACCGAACTTGCCGGGCAGGACAGTTGGTACCCACGGTCCTCGGCGGAGTCCGGCCACGATTTGCGGGACTTGAAAAGCACCTTCTGAATGTCCTTGTGCGAGGAGCCGAAAAGCTCGTGCAAGGTCTGGTGCCTGGCCGGATCAAATTCCCATAAATTGCAAGTCCGGTGCTGACAAGGCAAGATCTGGCGAACTAACATCACCTAGACCACATTGACAAGTTTGATGTTCTTGTCTCCCATATCCTCAACGCGCGTCTGGAGGACCGACAGTTCGTCGGACGAGGACCAGTCCAGGTCTTTCTTGACCCAGGATGTAAGCCGCAAGGGGGCGCCGGATCGGAACTCGGGAGAGGCGGCCCATTCCGTGCCGCGCGGCTCAGTGATATAAAACCACTGCTGTTGCCACTCCTTGACAGAATCATTAAAGGTTCCCGTTGGCCATATGACGTTGGGCATCTTGCTCACCATGGCGCCCCCGCACTCGGCGTGCTCGCCGCCCACCACCTTGGGCTTCACATCAAAAATCTTCAGCCATAAACCGAAGTGCGGTGAAATGCGGAGAAAAGCCTCGCACATGACAATGAATGTCGAGATGTTGAGGAAGGAATTAGGGGACAGATCGTGAAGATCGATTCCATAATAATACATGATGCCACGAACGAACGGGTGGAGGGGAAACCCTAGCCCGCGGACAAAGTGAGGGAGGAATACAACCCTCTCGTGGGGTTCCGGAGTAGGGACGATCTGTCCCGCCGTCGGGAGACGGTGGCTGATTTTCCTGGCCAGGTACCCGGCCTCCTGAAGCTTTTTGATATCCTTCTCTCGGATGGTAGAGGCCATCCATTTGCCTCCTACTCCGGATCTGGACATCTTCGGAAGACCTTTTGTGGGCAGAGAAGATGAACGCTTGGGCGCTGGAGCTTGAGCAGAAGGGAATGAATCGGGAAGTAGAAAGCGTGGGTGCAAAAGAGAGTCCTTATCCCCTTATAAAGGCAGCAGGGATTCTGCGCCTCCCCACTTGCCTGGTAAAACCTCTTATTCCCCAAGCACCGTAATTGATGGCGCGGTTGGGTTACCCACACCCATATTGATGAGAATCCCGTGATAAGGGGACACGACCTCTGCTTCGACAAGACGTGCCAAGAAAACCGCCTCGCGATATGTGCAGTGGCTGGTTGTGAAAAATGGTTCGAATAACGACCGGGCCGTGGTGTGATGTCATGCTGCAAAATGCATCGGCAGATTAGATTTGTGGAAATATTATTCTCTCTACGGTGATATGTGGAATTTGTTTTGCAGAGCCGGACACTATCCTTGTGTTCAAAATCTTCTATGGAGTATTCGGAGGAGGAACCCGCCTTGCAATGCCGAAGACAATCTGCGCGCTGGACTCATCGTCATTGAAGCCTGGTTCAGGGGCTACTGAGGGAGTCCTGGATTAGGGGGTCCTCGGACAGCCGGACTGTTTGACTATGAAGATACAAGATTGAAGACTTAGTCCCGTGTCCGGATGGGACTCTCCTTGGCGTGGAAGGCAAGCTTGGCAATACGGATATGTAGATCTCCTCCCTTGTAACCGACTCTGTGTAACCCTAGCCCCCTCCGGTGTCTATATAAACTGGAGGGTTTAGTCCGTAGGACAACAACAATCATACCATAGGCTAGCTTCTAGGGTTAGCCTCTACGATCTCGTGGTAGATCAACTCTTGTAATACTCATATCATCAAGATCAATCAAGCAGGAAGTAGGGTATTACCTCCATCAAGAGGGCCCGAACCTGGGTAAACATCGTGTCCCCCGCCTCCTGTTACCATCCGCCTTAGACACACAGTTCGAGACCCCCTACCCGAGATCCGCCAGTTTTGACACCGACAGCGGTCCATAACGGAGCTGACGTGAGTATCGGTACTCAACCAGAGGAAGAAAGAATGCAAAGGCATCAGATTATGGGAATAACTAACTAATTCAAATCTCAAATGCAAAGGAATTGCGATTTCCAAATCAAGGGATCAGAAGCAAACACTCTGATCAAGGGTGGATAAGTTGAGTAGGCTGAAGGGTATAATCGATGGCAATTTCATTGGTCGAGATCGAGCTCATGTTTAATATGACGTCTGAGCCGGAAGGATGAATTCTAGGATCTGATTGAGGATTGCGAGCATTCGCAACATATTGAATCAAGGGACTCGAAATGATAATGACAAAGGATACTAATGAATATTGCTAGTCATATGGAACGCAACCATAATGCTAGCAGACAAGAATTTCTCGAGCCATAGGCTGCAGAGGATTCTCGAACGATCGGATAATATTTTGAAGAATTTTGTGAAACACCCGAACAACTGGGGATGAACGAATCCCCGGTAAGTGTGAGGAATTATTCATACATGTATTCATGAGGAAAAGGAGCTGCAAGGCAGTAGACACAAAGGATTCTCGGAATATCAGAAGTATTTCAGGGTATCTTGTAATAACAAGAACAATTGGAAAAGAAGTTATGGACGACAAGTGTATGTAGCTTTCCATAGGGATTTATCGGTGGTATGGAATTGCAACGGCGAAGGGCACAAGGGTCTCGGGGAAACATCAGAGAGTATTGTCAGAATCTTCTGTTGAAGCAGTCGATCATCTGCAATGAAGGGGCTCTCCGGCAGGAAGTGGTAAAGAGAACCTAGAGTTAGATTTTAGCAAAATCATTTAACCCGAATATAAGAGAGATCAGAGTCCCAGAGTATAGGTCGAGGAATAAAAGATCCTAATACCACCGAATTGGCGACGTGGGCCCGTAAGCCACACAACCAAGTTAGTAAACAATTTTCGGTTTCTAGACTCAACTTCGGCCAAGGAGTTGGAGAGGGGATCCTATAGGCAGTTGGCTCTGATACCAACTTGTGACGCCCCCAATTCAATCGTACACTAATCATACACGCAAACGTGTACGATCAAGATCAGGGATTCACGAGAAGATATCACAACACATCTCTAAAAAAAAATAAGTCATACAAGCATCATAATACAAGCCGGGGGCCTCGAGGCCTCGAATACAAGTGCTCGATCATAGACGAGTCAGCGGAAGCAACAATATCTGAGTACAGACATAAGTTAAACAAGTATGCCTTAAGAAGGCTAGCACAAACTGGGATACAGATCGAAAGAGGCGCATGCCTCCTGCCTGGGATCCTCCTAAACTACTGCCGGTCGTCGTCAGTGGCCTGCACGTAGTAGTAGGCACCCTCGGTGTAGTAGAAGTCGTCGTCGACAGTGGCGTCTGGCTCCTGGGCTCCAACATCTGGTTGCGACAACCAGGTAGAAAGGAAAGGGGGAAAAGGGGGAGAAAAGCAACCGTGAGTACTCATCCAAAGTACTCGCAAGCAAGGAGCTACACTACATATGCATGGGTATATGTGTAAAGGGCCATATCGGTGGACTGAACTGCAGAATGCTAGAATAAGAGGGGGATAGCTAATCCTGTCGAAGACTACGCTTCTGGCCACCTCCAACTTGCAGCATGTAGAAGAGAGTAGATGGTAAGTTCACCAAGTATCATCGTATAGCATAACCCTACCCGACGATCCTCTCCTCGTCGACCTGTGCGAGAGCGATCACCGGGTTGTATCTCGCACTTGGAAGGGTGTGTTTTATTAAGTATCCAGTTCTAGTTGTCATAAGGTCAAGGTACAACTCCGGGTCGTCCTTTTACCGAGGGACACGGCTATTCGAATAGATAAACTTCCCTGCAGGGGTGCACCACATAACCCAACACGCTCGATCCCATTTGGCCAGACACACTTTCCTGGGTCATGCCCGGCCTTGGAAGATCAACACGTCGCAGCCCCACCTAGGCACAACAGAGAGGTCAGCACGCCGGTCTAAATCCTATGCGCGCAGGGGTCTGGGCCCATCGCCCATTGCACACGCGCACGTTGCGAACGCGGCCGGTGAGCAGACCTAGCAACCTCCACTCAGTCGCTGACGTCAAGAAGGCTTCGGCTGATACCACGACGTCGAGTGCCCATAACTTTCCCACGTAGTTGGTTAGTGCGTATAGACCAAATGGCCAGACTTAGATCAAATACCAAGAACTCGTTAAGCGTGTTATTTTGAAGTAACTGCGGACGCCGACCAGGTCCAGGCCCACCTCTCTCCTAGGTGGTCTCAACCTGCCCTGTCGCTCCGCCTCAAAGTAACAATCGGGGGCCATCGGGAACCCAGGCCCACCTCTACCGGGATGGAGCCACCTGCCCCTTCAGCCCCCATCTCCAAACAGTATCATAAGTAATGTAACAGTATAAAGTATATAGCATATGCCCGTGATCACCTCCCGAAGTGACCACGACCCAGTAGTATAGCATGGCAGATGGACAAGAGGGTAGGGCCACTGATGGAACACTAGCATCCTATACTAGGCATTAGGATAGCAGGTAAAGGTATCAACAATTGTAGCAACAATGACAGGCTATGCAGCAGAATAGAATTAACCGAAAGCAGTAACATGCTACACTACTCTAATGCAAGCAGTATAGAGAAGAATAGGCGATATCTGGTGATCAAGGGGGGGGCTTGCCTGGAAGCTCAGCCGAGAAGGAGGGGGTCGTCAACAACGTAGTCGAACAGGCACCAGCAGCGGCGTCAATATCGTAGTCTACCGGAGAGAAGAGAGGGAAGAAACAATAAATACGGAGCAAACAAAGTATCACAAAACATAACGAGGCAATACGCGGTGCTAGGTATGCCCTAACGTGGTAGGAGGTGATACCGACGAAGGGGGAAACATCCGGGAAAGTATCCCCGGTGTTTCCCGTTTTCGGACAGATGAGCCGGAGGGGAAAAGTTGCGTGTTTGCTATGCTAGGGATGTGTGGCGGACAAACGGGCTGCGTATTCGGATCCGTCTCGTCGTTCTGAGCAACTTTCATGTACAAAGTATTTTCATCTAAGTTACGGATTATTTTATATTAAATTTTAAAGATTTAATTCATTTTTAGAATTAACAGAATTAATTTAATTAGAAAATGTAATTATGACGCCAGCATGATGTCAGGGTGATGTCAGCAGTCAACTAGTCAGTTGACCTAGTCAAACTGACGTGTGGGTCCCATTCGTCATTGTCTCAGACTAACTAAACATGTTAATTAGGCTAACTAAGTGATTAGGTTAATTCATTTTAATTAGATTAGTTAAACATGATTAATTAACTTAATTAACTCATTAATTAATTAATTACTAATTTATTTATTTTAACTTTTTCTTTAAAATCGTTCTGGGGTGGGGGCCCCCTTGTCATAGGGCCAGAAAACTCTAAGTTGTTTTAATCTGCTAACTTAATAGTGGGGGTCCATGTCAGTTGCCAAATCAGACCAATTAAACCATCAATTTAACCTAAGCTAATTAGCCCTAATTAAACAAGGGCCATGACCATCGTGATTGACAGAGCCAGCGGCGAGCACGGGGGTGCGCGAGCGGGCTGAGGGTCCAGTGACGCGGGGCACGCGTGGACAAGTGCATCCGGGAGCGCGGTGAGGAGGTGGGCACGGCCACGAGCAGCAGCAGCCGGCGGCAACGGCACCGGTGGCAAGAGGCAGCGGCAGTAACGCAACAGGAGAGCAGCCGAAGCGGATGCAGACGAGGACATGCGCGGCGCATGCGCAGTCACGGATGGGCGGTAGTGTGCAGGGTCGTCGCGGGCAGGTGCGGACGGGCGCTGGGCACGGCGGTTGTCGGCTGCGGCGAGCGGGGCGAACAGGGGGCGCAGGCGGAGCGCACGGCGAACGCGAGGGGCGACCACGGCGAAGCAGGGAGGCGCGATGGTCGGCGTGCGACAGAGGAGAGATGGAGGGGGTTCCTCACCCTACGTTGCAGGGGATCGGGCGGCGAGGGTCGATGGTGCTCGTTGGGGAGGAGGATGGGGACGAGCGACGGAGACGGGGAGTGGTCCGGTGACGATGTGGCGGGGCGTCAGGGATCGACGATGGAGAGGACGACGGCGATGGCGTAGACGAGCGGCGAGGGGCCCCGACGGGCGGTGTCAGGGGCAATGGGGAACGGCGTCCAGGGAGGTTTCATCCCCGATCCAGATCTGGATCAGGGGGAGAGGGGAGGAGGGACGTGGGGAGCGAGTGGGGGGAGTGGGTGCGATGGGCTAGGGTTTCCCGTCGGTGGGGGGGGGGAGGTTATGGGGACTGAGGGGGCGGCCCGGGCCTGGTGGGCTGGCTGGGCGGCCTGGTGGCCTGCCGGGCCAAAGGCCAGTGAGGGGGGTCCTTTTACATTTTTGTTTTATGTTTTACCTTTTTATTTATTTTCTTTTTTGTTTTAATTTTATTTCCCAAATTGTTTTAGTTTGGTAAAATATTCAATTAGCACCTAACATTGTAACATTAATTATACCATTTGCCACAATAACTTTGGCACCTAGCTAAAATAGTTTAGTATTTTGTAAAATATATTAGGAGTATAACTAATTGTTTTGCTGTTGTTTTAACCACTTTAGGGTATTTCATTATTTTATAAAGATGTTATTTCTCCACCAATAATATCCATGATTTATTTGTCACATTAAGAACATTTTAGTTTTGACTTTTGAAAACTTTAATTGTTTGACTTGATTTTAAATTTGAAATTTGAACGGGATTTGAATCATCGCAAGATTAACAACAGTAATCGTGGTGACGTGGCATCATTAGCGGACGGTTACTGTAGCGTAACTATCCGGACGTCACAGTGGGTTAGATGCAACTAGCTCAAACTAGCCCTCATGTTTGGACATACTTTAGGGCTATTTGAGCCCGAACTAGCTCAAACTAACTCTAACCCATGCATACAACAACAGTTAATCAGCCGATAATTTGTAAGAATGCAATAAACTCCTTCGGCCCATAATATAAGATGTTAGTTCATCTAATATGTGAGTATATTGGATGTTATAAGATATTATAAAAGAGTGTTGTACTACATCATTGTGCAATTGTCGTTTAGCTTCTAATATTAACTTGGTGCTTTTAGGTACATATGTCATTGGTAAAGGTCCGCGCTTCGACCCTTTCTGCGTATGGGGCAATGTGATATCAATGAGCCAGCATCAAGTGAGGAAGCTGATAAAGATTGTTAGTAAAATGGGTCAAAAGATGGCAATTAAACTATTTGTTTACACTTTATCCAAGACAACAACGAACTGCAAGATGGTAAGTAAGAACTCTGCAGCCTTCGTTTTACTGCCCATAATGAGTTGTGTTAGATGACAATGTGTGAATATTTTTCCTTTGCAGTGGTTGCCAAAGCAGTTTACTCAAGATTACCTCTCAAACTACATGATTGGTGGGCATGCAAAGGTTAATGCATTTCTACCAGAACACGATGATTATCTAAATGTTTTCATGAAGATCGTAAAGGATGGGCGGTCGACCATCACAAGGGGTTGGACTAGATTCGTGCGTGCCTTCTTCATGGAGGAGGGCACAATATGGGCATTCCGCTTCACCTTGTTCAACAACCAGAATGTATTTCTCCTCTTTCTTTACCGTCTTTAATAGTACAAGTATACAACTATGGTTCATCATTCTTTATTTGGTTCTTATGTAATTCTTGAACACATGTACCTATGAATCAAATAATGCATTGGTTGTTCGAACCTGATGGATATGAATAAAGCTACAACATACATTCAAATTAAAATTCAAATTCAAATCCTGTACAATTTGAAATAGCAGCAACTAAATTACGGTGAAATTACGCCCTCCAGGTCGTTACGGCACACACGGTTGGTAAAACACAAACGTTTGCAATATACACCATAATCTGACACGGTTCATAGAGAGGAAACGTGTTCAAGCATGCACACAGTTGCCGTCTGCAAAGCGTGTGTGTGACGCCCGGATAATTAAGCTACAGTAAACCTCTGCTAATGATGCCACGTCACCTTGGTTATTGTTGATAAACTCGTGTTGGTTCGAAACCCAGTTCAAACTTCAAATTTAAAATCAAGGCAACATCAAAAGTTTTCAAACATTAAAACTAAAATATTCGAGAGGTGACAAATAATGCATAGGTAATTATGGTGGAGAATCCAAATTGTTATAAAATATTTAATGCACTAAAATAAATAAAACTGTGGCTAAAATAAATATATAAATATCATTTAAATAATAAAAATGTACCAAGTATTTTATTATTGCAGCAAACTTTTTGAGGTAGTGGGCTATATTATAACAATATTTTAGGAGTTTGTTTTGAATTTTATAAAAACTAAAATAGGTGTAACTAAAATAGAACAGAAAATAATAGATAAAAGAAAAGGAAATAAAAACAAAAGCTAAAAAAAGAAAGAGAAGTAGAACACTCCCCCCCCAACTGGGCCTCGGCCCAGCAGGTCACCAGGCCGGCCCAGCCGACGCCCCCCTTAACCCCACTCCCCTGGAACCCTAGCGCCCCCACCAAACCCGTCTCGCACCCCCACCAAACCCCTCTCGCTCCCTCGTCTCCTCCCCCCGATCCGATATGGATCGGGGCACGACCCAGTCGCCGTCGACGCTCGTGGTCCCCGCCGACATCGCCGTTGCCGCCCGTGGATCTCGCGCCCCGCCGTCGAGCTTTAACGCCGGATCCGCTGCCTCGCGTCCCCGTCCTCATCCCCGACCGACCTCCTCGAGCCACGCCGCCCCCGCTTCCCTCCATCGCTAGTGAGGCCCATGGCCTCCCCTTTCCCTCTGCTAGCGCCTCGCACCTGCCGTGCTGCTACTGCTAGCGTCGCGCACGCGTTGCTCCGCACCCGCGTAGGCTCGCCTGCCGTCCATTCCCGCTCAAACCGCGGCCACCGGTCGACGCGGGCCACAGCGCCCGTTCGGTGGGTCCTCTCCGCGCGGCGTTTGGTCGCCGAAGCGACGAGATCAGTGTACGCCGCCCCGTCGGGTGGTTGCCGGCGTGCACCACCGCGCGGGCGTGCGTTTTGGCCGCTCGGTTCCCCCCTGACATGTGGGCCCGCCCGGTTTAATTAGGAACTAACCTCCCCTGTTTTGTTAATGGGGCCATTGCCTAATCTAGATTAATGCAATAACCCCCCTAATAAGTGTAAGACAAGTGGGCCCCGCCCCTGAGAACGTTTAAAAAAAGGAAAATAAATAAATAAAGAAAATAATTAATTACTTAATTAAAGAATTAATTAACTTAATTAATCCTGATTAGATTAACCTAATAACTAAGTTTAGTTAATCAATCTGTTAGTTTAGTTAACATTCAAAAAAAACCTAGATACAACTACTCTCCATGACACGCGGGACCCACTGCACTATTCACCCTTTGACCAGTCAGATGTTGACTGGGTCAACTCAGTCAACATGCCTCACATGTCAGCCTCTGTAGACCCTGCTGTGTACACTTCAGTGTGTGCACATAGCATTTGACTATTAATTTCGAATTAGTAATAATTCCAGAATTTGGGAAAATCTTTTAAAACTTTAAAAATTAATATAAAATAATCCGTAACTCTGATGAAAATACTTTATACATGAAAGTTGCTCAGAACGATGAGACGAATCCGAATATGCAGTCCGTTCGTCCGCCACATATCCCTAGCATAGCAAACGTGCAACAATCCCCCTCTGGTTCGTCTGTCCGAAAACGTCAAACATCGGGAATACTTTCCCGGATGTTTTCCCCCTTCGTAAGTAGCACCTACTACTACGTTAGGTCACCTCTAGCACCACGTAATGCCATGTTACACTTTGTGATGCTTTGATTGCTCTGTTATTTATTGTGTTCCCCCTCCGTTACTTCTTTCCCGTAGACCCCGAGACTGCCGGCGATCCCGAGTTCGACTACGGTGTTGACGACCCTTCCTTCTTGCCAGAGAAACCAGGCAAGCCCCCCCCCTTGATCACCAGATATCGCCTATTCTTCTCTATACTGCTTGCATTAGAGCAGTGTAGCATGTTACTGCTTTCCGTTAATCCTATTCTGCTTCATAGCCTGTCATTGTTGCTACAGTTGTTACCACTTACCTGCAATCCTAAATGCTTAGTATAGGATGCTAGTATTCCATCAGTGGCCCTACACTCTTGTCCGTCTGCCATGCTATACTACTGGGCCGTGATCACTTCGGGGGGTGATCACGGGCATATGCTATATACTTTATACTGTTACATTACTTATGATACTGTTCGGAGATGGGCGCTGAAGGGGCAGGTGGCTCCATCCCGGTAGAGGTGGGCCTGGGTTCCCGACGGCCCCCGACTGTTACTTTGTGGTGGAGCGACAGGGCAGGTTGAGACCACCTAGGAGAGAGGTGGGCCTGGCCCTGGTCGGCGTTCACGGATACTTCAATTAACACGCTTAACGAGTTCTTGGTATTTGATCTGAGTCTGGCCACTGGCCTATACGCACTAACCAATTACGCGGGAACAATTATGGGCACTCGACGTCGTGGTATCAGCCGAAGCCTTCTTGACGTCAGCGACTGAGCGGCGCGCGCCAGATTGGACCGTAAGCCTACGCTTGTATTAAGGGGGCTAGGTCTACTTCCGGCCGCACTCACAATGTGCAGGTGTGCAATGGGCGATGGGCCCAGACCCCTGCGCCATAGGATTTAGACTGGCGTGCTGACCTCTCTGTTGTGCCTAGGTAGGGCTGCGACGTGTTGATCTTCCAAGGCCGGGCATGACCCAAGAAAGTGTGTCCGGCCAAATGGGATCGAGCGTGTTGGGTTATGTGGTGCACCCCTGCAGGGAAGTTTATCTATTCGAATAGCCGTGATCTTCGGTAACAGGACGACTTGGAGTTGTACCTTGACCTTATGACAACTAGAACCGGATACTTAAGAAAACACACCCTTCCAAGTGCCAGATATAACCCGGTGATCGCTCTCTAACAGGGCGACGAGGAGGGGATCGTCGGGTAGGTTTATGCTATGCGATGCTACTTGGTGAACTTACCATCTACTCTCGTCTACATGCTGCAAGATGGAGGTGGCCTGAAGCGTAGTCTTCGACAGGATTAGCTATCCCCCTCTTATTCTGGCATTCTGTAGTTCACTCCACCGATATGGCCCTTTACACATATACCCATGCATATGTAGTGTAGCTCCTTGCTTGCGAGTACTTTGGATGAGTACTCACGGTTGCTTTTCTCCCTCTTTTCCCCCTTTCCCTTCTACCTGGTTGTCGCAACCAGATGCCGGAGCCCAGAAGCCAGACGCCACCGTCGACGAGGACTCCTACTACACCGGAGGTGCCTACTATTACATGGAGGCTGCTGACGACGACCAAGAGTAGTTTAGGAGGATCCCAGGCAGGAGGCCTGCGCCTCTTTCGATCTGTATCCCAGTTTGTGCTAGCCATCTTATGGCAACTTGTTTAACTTATGTCTGTACTCAGATATTGTTGCTTGTGCTGACTCGTCTATGATCGAGCACTTGTATTTGAGCCCTCGAGGCCCCTGGCTTGTATTATGATGCTTGTATGACTTATTTATGTTTTAGAGTTGTGTTGTGATATCTTCCCGCGAGTCCCTGATCTTGATCGTACACGTTTGCATGCATGATTAGTGTACGATTGAATCGGGGGCGTCACAAGTTGGTATCAGAGCCGACTGCCTGTAGGAATCCCCCTTTCCAACTCCTTGGCCGAAGTTGAGTCTAGTCATTGAAAAGGTTTTTATTAACATGGCTGTGCGGCTTACGGGCCCACATCGCCATTGGGTGGTACTAGGATCTTTTACTCCTCGATCTTTACTCTGGGACTGTAATCTCTCCCCTATTCGGGTTAAATGATTTTGCTAAAAAGACTAACTTTAGGTTCTGGAAAATACTTTCTCCCAGAGAGCCCCTCACTCCAGATGATCGCTTGCTGCACCAGAAGATTCCGAAGATACTCTCCGAGGTTTTCCCGAGACCCTTGTGCCCACGACTTTACAATCCCCTACCACCGATATACCCTTATGGATAACTACCTACAATTGTCGTTCATACATTCATCCTCAGTTGCTCTTGTTATTATAGGATGCCCTAAATTGCTCTCCGTTGTTCCAAAAATCCTTTAAGCTTACTGCCTTGCAGTTCTTTACCACATGAATACCCCTATTGAAAATTCCTCGCACTTATTGAGTATCTGTTCATCCCTAGTTGTTCGTATGCTTCATAAGATACTCTGAAATACTATCCGACCTTCTGAGCCTCCTCTTCAAACTATTGCTCTGCAAATACTTGTATGCTTACATTATGGATGCTCCCATATCACTAGCAATATTCACTAGTATCTTTTGACACCGTCATTTTGATCATATTGATTCAACATGTGTGCGAATGCACACAATCATCAATCAACCCTTCTAAATTATCTTTCCGGCTCAGACTTCATTTTGAACATGAGCTGGTTCTCGACCAAACTATTTGTCGTCAATTGTGCCTCTGGTCTAGCCAACTTATCCGTCCTTGATAAGAGCGTCTGCTTCTGATCCTTTTTTTGGAAATCATAATTCCTTTGTTATCTAAGAATCGAATTATTTAGATGTTCTATAATATGATGCCCGTGCATTCTTTCTTCCTCTGATTGAGTACCGATACTCACATCAGCTCCGTTGTGGATCGCCCGATCCATTGTTGGATTTCATTCGACACCGTCCTTCATATTCAATAACCTTGTGAGCCTTTGCACGGGTATATAATGCCTTTGGTAAATTGTATCCTCTGCTTTGTCAACCATGCTGTACTTTCGAGCTGGTGATAATTACTCCTGAAGTTTGTGGTATATGTTTCTAAGATGCCCTGATGGGTTGAGCATATGCCTTTTTTCTAATCTGTGTGAACCCGGAAACTACTATGGGTCATACTCTACTGGTGTTATGTCAGATAAAATTTCAACACCACAACTTCGTTGAAGGCGAGAAGTGAATGAAAGGTTATGCATTAAAGAAGTGGGAGTTTACCTTGAACTTTGTGTTCATGCCCATGGACCCGATGTGGAACTTATCATGGAAGCTTCTTGCAAAATATTTAATCATTTGGGTAATTCTTCCGGTGTCATTAAATTGGATCCCTTGCAGCTATGGTTCCGACCATATTGTTCTTCTTTGATTCCATTTCTCGGGCAAGTTTAAATATTTGTCTTCTACGGATCAATACCCCAGTCCAACCTTTACTTTGATCTGTCGTCGAGTATTACCCCCGGTATCTCGAGTTTTCATGGAACTACATAACTTCTTATGAATTCTTCATCAAGTGCTACATTCTCACGGATTCCAATTTTTCATGGGCTCTGAGTTATTAAACACTCAAAGACACCGATAACTGACTTGAGTCCGCACCGCGATTAAACAACTCTTGGTAACCTTCATTACTTACGAGTTTGAACTGAATCACGTCATTCCTAGCCTGCTTGGCTATATCCTTGTCGTGCCGATTTTAACTGTGCTACCTGGTCCTTTTTCCCGGAGCAAAAATTTCGACGGTGAGCTAATCTTACGTCGATCTTCCTTGTCATATCATTACTCCTAGAACAACAAACTTGATTTCGAGTTTGTGTCGTACCCTTGGTTCCAATAACCTTTCGCTTCATCATTCCTTTGACTTGATGTCATCACCGATCGATTACATCTTCATGAAATCTCTCGACAAAGGTGTCGTGATCATCATCAATATTCTGAGCTCTTCCAAGATATCTATTGAATTCTACATGGGAAATACCATCCTTGTCCCTTGGTAAATTGTGTTGTCATCGACTACTTCCTTGCCTTGTTTGTGTTGTGGCTGTACCTTGAGTTCCTGGCTATACAGCCTGTCTTATGTCCTACCTTGAAGTAATACCATTTTATATGCCAAGGATGTCGCGAGAATTTCACCACTTCTTAAGAATTCTTGATACAAGTGATACTTCTTGCCATCTCCGCTCATTCCTTGGTCCCCGTGTTGTTTCTAACCAGAAAACCGACAATTGAACTATGATGTGGGAATCCAAAACTTCTAGCAACCCTATTGCCTTGAAGTTAATGGTCGACATTTCATTCTTAGACCATTGGTTATCGAATCACCATTCTAACATTGATCATGCTACCTGAGCCCATGTTTCGGGTGCACCTTTCAACCAATGTCTAGTTGTGTATGTTTTCCTCCAGCATACATCTTTATATCATTTGATCTGACAAATGTTATCCATTGTTCACATAATTGTGGAAATCTATCTTTTGGAAAGCTCGATGAATTGCCGCTCAGTCCATCAGCCACCTCCTCATCCTCTCCTTGGCTTAATGATGAACTCTTGTTTCGGAACCCCCTTCCATAGTTCATTTCCTGAAAATTTTACAATGTCATCTCGTCAATTTGTGTCGCACCTTTTCTTCTCGGGCATCCTGAGTCTGAGGTATCCTGACACCAATCAGATCTGAATCTTGGTCAGATATGATGGTTGGAACATATTTCCAAGAGTTATAACGTTGGTCTTATATGACCAGGTAAGGTGATGTCATGCCTAGCACACCTGATCGGAGGACTATTGTTTTAGTTTCTTTTTCAGCAAGGTTATCCATTCTTCCATGAGGAAATTGTAAAACTTATTCTACAAGTTGTTCCTGATGGATCCTTCGTGCATCCAAATTCAGAACCTTAATTGATGACCATGTCAATGCTATCTCGAAGCATGTCTGTGGTAATCCGATTTTCAATAAGAGCATTTGAAGCACAATGCTAAATTTTCTTTATCATTTATCCTAACACCGTTGTATGGGTAATATCATGAGGTTCCTCCCCCCTTACCTAAATGGTTTTCTACTTTCTATCCTGTCATGGATATCATGCTCCGCTTGTCCTTGGGAAGGATATACCCCCGAAATATGTGTGTATACACATCTTCATTTCCATTGTTCTGTTTAAACCTGATAATGACATTTTCCTTTCCATTGTTTTGTTTAACCTTTCTTGTGATCTATATGATATAAGCAGTAATATTTCCCTGCTTATGTAAACACCTCGGTTGTACAACTCTGTCAGTAACACCCTGTTACTATTGGTTATGACATTTCGGAAGCCACCGATGGACGAGAACTTTGCCTAATGGTCTGCCTCGTTCAGCGAGCAGGAAATGGTTCTCTTCATCCCTCGCCCTTGGTATCGATGTTGTTGCCGACATAACTAACATACTACCCTCTGACATGCCTTGCTATCGTGACCGTGCAAGATGTCAACCCCCTTCCTACTTTTAACCCACATGGTGGGCCCATAACCCACAGTTCCACATGATCAAAACTTGACTCTCCTGCACCCCCTGTTCCCAAGGTTCTTCCTCGAGTGTGGCCTCGTATGTAATTCACGAGCCACCTTCCGAGAGATCATCAAATCTGTTACCAGACGCAATACTTATTCCCGATTGCTTTGAGCCCCTTTCGAGCCCTGTTTCAGGCATCGAACGGTTGCCTGCTCGCTCGAAACATCCCATGAAATGTCATTACTTTGCTCTCAATATTTTATTAAGTTTCAATTTGAGAGTTACTTTCTACCACCTTCCCCGATGTTATCGACCAGATAGTCAACCTTGTAGAGGTTCGTTCTCCCGGAATACCCCCCTTATTCTTTCGTAAGTACGATGGAGCCCCCGAAGAAAGGATGCCGACTTCATCTTGATGACTTGAAGCAGAAAAATGAAGACATCAATATAATGGATCGACCACTTCGAGAAGAGCAACCAAGATCGAGAAGATCTGTTAGAATTTCGTAACTAGACCTTCCCCCCTTCTCTACCTCTTAAATCTCGGGACGAGATTTCTTGTAGTGGAGGAGAATTGTGACGCCCGGATAATTAAGCTATAGTAAACGTCTGCTAATGATGGCACGTCACCTCGGTTATTGTTGATAAACTCGCGTTGGTTCGAAACCCAGTTCAAACTTCAAATTTAAAATCAAGGCAACATCAAAAGTTTTCAAACATTAAAACTAAAATATTCGAGATGTGACAAATAATGCATAGGTAATTATGGTGGAGAATCCACATTGTTATAAAATATTTAATGCACTAAACTAAATAAAATTGTGGCTAAAATAAATATATAAATATCATTTAAATAAAAAAATGTACCAAGTATTTTATTATTGCACCAAACTTTTTGAGGTAGTGGGCTATATTATAACAATATTTTAGGAGTTTGTTTTGTATTTTATAAAAAACTAAAATAGGAGTAACTAAAATAGAACAGAAAATAATAGATAAAAGAAAAGGAAATAAAAACAAAAGCTAAAAAAAGAAAGAGAAGTAGAACATCCCCCCCGACTGGGCCTCGGCCCAGCAGGTCACCAGGCCGGCCCAGCCGACGCCCCCCTTAACCCCACTCCCCTGGAACCCTAGCGCCGCACCCCCCACTCGCGCCACCACCAAACCCCTCTCGCTCCCTCGTCTCCTCCCCATGATCCGATCTGGATCAGGGCACAGCCCAGTCGCCATCGATGCCCGTGGTCCCCGCCGACATCGCCATTGCCGCCCGTGGATCTCTCGCCCCGCCGTCGAGCTTCAACGCCGGATCCGCCGCCTCGTGTCCCCGTCCTCATCCCCAACCGACCTCCTCGAGCCACGCTGCCCCCGCTTCCCTCCATCGCTGGTGAGGCCCACGGCCTCCCCTTTCCCTCCGCCAGCGCCTCGCACCTGCCGTGCTGCTACAGCTAGCGTCGCGCACGCGTTGCTCCACACCCGCGTAGACTCGCCTGCCGTCCATTCCTGCTCAAACCGCGGCCACCGGTCGACGCGGGCCACAGCGCCCGTTCGGTGGGTCATCTCCGCGCGGCGTTTGGTCGCCGAAGCGACGAGATCGGTGTACGCCGCCCCGTCGGGTGGTTGCTGGCGTGCACCACCGCACGGGCGTGCGTTTTGGCCGCTCGGTTCCCCCTGACATGTGGGCCCTTCCGGTTTAATTAGGAACTAACCTCCCCTGTTTTGTTAATGGGGCCATTGCCTAATCTGGATTAATGCAATAACCCCCTAATAAGTGTATGACAAGTGGGGCCCGCCTCTGAGAACGTTTTAAAAAAAGGAAAATAAATAAATAAAGAAAACAATTAATTACTTAATTAAAGAATTAATTAACTTAATTAATCCTGATTAGATTAACCAAATCACTAAGTTTAGTTAATCAATCTGTTAGTTTAGTTAATAGCCAAAAAAAATTACCTAGATACAACTACTCTCCATGACACGCGGGACCCACTGCACTATTCACCCTTTGACCAGTCAGATGTTGATTGGGTCAACTCACTCAACATGCCCCACATGTCAGCCTTTGTAGACCCTACTATGTACACTTCAGTGTGTGCACATAGCATTTGACTATTAATTTCGAATTAGTAATAATTCCAGAATTTGGGAAAATCTTTTAAAACTTTAAAAACTAATATAAAATAATCCGTAACTCTGATGAAAATACTTTATACATGAAAGTTCTTTAGAACGACGAGACGAATCCGAATATGCACTCCATTCGTCCGCCACATATCGCTAGCATAGCAAACGTGCAACAATCCCCCTCCGGTTCGTTTGTCCGAAAACGTCAAACACCGGGAATACTTTCCCGGATGTTTTCCCCCTTCGTCAGTAGCACCTACTACTACGTTAGGTCACCTCTAGCACCGCGTAATGCCATGTTACACTTTGTGATGCTTTGATTGCTCTGTTATTTATTGTGTTCCCCCTCCGTTACTTCTTTCCGGTAGACCCCGAGACTGCCGGCGACCCCCAGTTCGACTACGGTGTTGACGACCCTTCCTTCTTGCCAGAGCAACCATGCAAGCCCGCCCCTTGATCACCAGATATCGCCTATTCTTCTCTATACTGCTTGCATTAGAGTAGTGTAGCATGTTACTGCTTTCCGTTAATCCAATTCTACTGCATAGCCTGTCATTGTTGCTACAGTTGTTACCTCTTACCTGCAATCCTAAATGCTTAGTATAGGATGCTAGTATTCCATTAGTGGCCCTACACTCTTGTCCGTCTGCCATGCTATACTACTGGGCCGTGATCACTTCGGGGGGTGATCACGGGCATATGCTATATACTTTATACTGTTACATTACTTATGATACTGTTCGGAGATGGGGGCTGAAGGGGCAGGTGGCTCCACCCCGGTAGAGGTGGGCCTGGGTTCCCGACGGCCCCTGACTGTTACTTTGTGGCGGAGCGACAGGGCAGGTGGAGACCACCTAGGAGAGAGGTGGGCCTGACCCTGGTCGGCGTTCGCGGATACTTCAATTAACATGCTTAATGAGTTCTTGGTATTTGATCTGAGTCTGGCCACTGGCCTATACGCACTAACCAACTACGCGGGAACAGTCATGGGCACTCGACGTCGTGGTATCAGCCGAAGCCTTCTTGACGTCAGCGACTGAGCGGCGCCCGCCGAATTGGACCGTAAGCCTGCACTTGTATTAAGGGGGCTAGGTCTGCTTCCGGCCGCCCTCGCAACATGCAGGTGTGCAATGGGCGATGGGCCCAGACCCCTGTGCCATATGATTTAGACCGGCGTGCTGACCTCTCTGTTGTGCCTAGGTAGGGCTGCGACGTGTTGATCTTCCGAGGCCGGGCATGACCCAGGAAAGTGTGTCCAGCCAAATGGGATCGAGCGTGTTGGGTTATGTGGTGCACCCCTGCAGGGAAGTTTATCTATTCGAATAGCCGTGATCTTCGGTAACAGGACGACTTGGAGTTGTACCTTGACCTTATGACAACTAGAACCAGATAATTAATGAAACACACCCTTCCAAGTGCCAAATATAACCCAGTGATCGCTCTCTAACAGGGCGACGAGGAGGGGATCGCCGGGTAGGTTTATGCTATGCGATGCTACTTGGTGAACTTACCATCTACTCTCTTCTACATGCTGCAAGATGGAGGTGGCCTGAAGCGTAGTCTTCGACAGGATTAGCTATCCCCCTCTTATTCTGGCATTCTGCAGTTCAGTCCACCGATATGGCCCTTTACACATATACACATGCATATGTAGTGTAGATCCTTGCTTGCGAGTACTTTGGATGAGTACTCACGGTTGCTTTTCTCCCTCTTTTCCCCCTTTCCCTTCTACCTGGTTGTCGCAACCAGATGCCGGAGCCCAGAAGCCAGACGCCACCGTCGACGAGGACTCCTACTACATCGGAGGTGCCTACTACTACGTGGAGGCTGCTGACGATGACCAGGAGTAGTTTAGGAGGATCCCAGGCAGGAGGCCTGCGCCTCTTTCGATCTGTATCCCAGTTTGTGCTAGCCATCTTATGGCAACTTGTTTAACTTATGTCCGTACTCAGATATTGTTGCTTCCGCTGACTCGTCTATGATCGAGCACTTGTATTCGAGCCCTCGAGGCCCCTGGCTTGTATTATGATGCTTGTATGAATTATTTATGTTTTAGAGTTGTGTTGTGATATCTTCCCGTGAGTCCCTGATCTTGATCGTACACGTTTGCGTGCATGATTAGTGTACGATTGAATCGGGGGCGTCACAGTGTGCGATGTTAGATATCATCACAAACGATGCGGGCAAACTAAACGTTTGTGTTAGTTGCCTTATCGTACACGATTCGCAACCATGAACTATTTTTGATGAAGTATGCATCGTAAACGTTGCACCACAGAATAGCGTGTGCGATAGTTCTTGTGTATGATGATGTTACGATGGTCCTACATTTCGTAATCCTGTCCGACACTCGTACGACGATTAGCTAATCTTCTTAACTAGTTATTGCATATGGTTTGGGCAAAGCGAATGTGTGTGATGTATGCTTATCGTACACGCTCTATAATAGTGAACCATTTGTGATGGGCCGCGCATCGTAAATGTAGCACCACAGAATACCGATTGCGATGGCAATGTGAGCACAAATGAGTAGGAGTACTGTATGCTCCCTATCCCCGACGGTTTCTGGGTCGTGTGGGAAGGACCCCCTATCGCCCACACTCACTTGGCGACGGGTCCAAATTCCGTCGGGGAAAGGGGTTAAAAGCCGTTTGTATAGCACCGACGCGTACCAGTGTTAGCTCACTAGATGAATGGAGAACCCAATGAAAATGCCAAATTATTTAAAGAAAAAGTTAAAAGATGGCATGATAAAAGAATCCAAAAGCGTGAGTTCAAAGTTGGATAATATGTTCTTTTGTACAACTCTCGTTTCAGATTCTTTGCAGGAAAACTTCTCTCCAAATGGGAAGGACCTTATGTTATCGAGGAGGTTTATCGATCTGGAGCTATCAAAATAAATAATGCCGAAGGTGCTAACCCGAAGGTTGTCAATGGGTAAAGAATAAAACATTATATCTCAGGTACTCCATTAATGTTGAAAGCAATATTATCCAAACTATGACACCGGAAGGACACATAAAAGAAACCTTCCAGAACACTCTAGAATCGTGAAAAAAGAGGAGGTACGTGATATGGTAAGTAAACGGACTCCGAAAAATCCGCAAAAATATTTTCTGTCAGTTTTGGAATATATTAAAAATTAGGAAAATAAGAAACAACCAGGAAGGCAACCCTGGTGGGCACAAGACACCAGGGCGCGTGCGGGTTGTGCCCCACCTCGGGTACCTTTTGGACTTCGTTTTTCTCCCATTTGCTTGTTTCCCAAGATAAAAAATCTCTATATACCCCCCGAACCTATTGACCACCGTATCACGGAGAAATCCTCTATTTTCTTTCCTCGTTGTTTTCTGTCAGATCCATCAAGTCCAGCATCATGTCTTCTTCCCCCTCCAACAACATAGAAGAGAATGCTAGGCTAATGAAGATTGAATTGAAGAGAGAAGAGCCCGGAGAATCTTTCAAGAGGGACAAGAGCAAGGAAGCTGTTGGAGATCAAGCTCCAGTAGTAGAGAAGATCTTGCCCGTGGAGGAAGAAGAAGATATCCTTCAACCATATTATGAATACCTCACTCCCACTGAGACCAAAGCCTTTAGGATCATAGAAACGGTTCATGTTCAAAACAAATATCTTACTTGTGAAAATATTTTATTGCAAGAGCACATCATTACCTTTCAGAGCGTCATCCGAAGATTGGAGTATCTTTTGAGCCTGAAAGAGAAGGACGAACCCTCCACTCATCATCACCACCACCAGCTTCTTCATCACCGAAGGATACTTGTATCGGGTATGGGCACTCCCCTTGGCTTGTGCCAAGCTTGGGGGAGGTGCCCCGGTATCGTATCACCATCACTATCTTTTGTCTTTATTTATCTTAGTTCGATCCTTAGTTGTATTTCGATTTAGTTGAATAAAAGTTTAGTTTGATCCTTTCTTTTCAAGTGCTTGTTTAGTGATATATCCTTGTAATCATGTGCGAGATATATAATAAAGTTTAGTTTGAGTTTTGTTTTCTTTACTTTCATGTTCAAAAAAAGAAAGAAAATAAATGAAAAAGATCATATGCTAATCTTATGGTAAGTAATGACATCACATAAGGAAGAGTATAAGTAGAAAAATTTATTGGAGATTTACAAACATAGCATTGGTCAATGACGCAATTCATGAAAGAATTAATAAGGGAAGAGAAGATTCACATGCAAATACACTATCTAGGATATCTTTTATGATTGTGAGCCCTCATCAAAATATTATATGCCAAAATTGTTGACGTTGGACAAGGAAGACAACGTAATGATTTATGTTTGTTCATATTCACATAGAAGTTATATTGTCATAGATCCTTTAACACGTGGTGCTTGCCCGCCATCTTTGGTAGCCAAAAATTCCGCACTAAGTAGAGATACTACTTGTGCATCCAAAACCCTCAACCCAAATCTTGTTTTGAGAGTCCACTATACCTACCTATGGATTGAGTAAGATCCTTCAATTAAGTTGTCATTGGTGCAATGAGGGAATAAAAATTTCTTCTAAATGTGTTAGATAATTTAGTGTAAGAGAAAATCGAGCGTTGTACGAACTTGTGATGGCAAAATAATAAAGGCGATAGACTGCATAATAAAGGTTGCTATCATAAGGGGCAATATAATGTGATGTTCTTTTGCACTAAGAGATTGAGCATACAACCAAAAAGCGCATGGCAACCTCTGCTTCCCTCTACGAAGGGCCTATCTCTTACTTTTATGTATTTACTTTTATGCAAGAGTCAAAGTACCCCTCTATTCCTTTTTATTTTTTTCTTTTGGCAAGCACCATGTGGTGAGGGAAGATCTAGGCATATATATCCAGTTGGATATGGGTGGGCATGAGTAATTATTGTTGGCATCACCCTTGAGGTGAATATGTTGGGAGGCAAAACTATAGGCCCCGATCTTCCTATGTGTCCAGTTGAAACTTTTTGCTCATGTGTATGCGGTGGGTGTTAGCAATCATAGAAGACTATATGATGGTTGAGTATGTGGACTTGCCAAAAGGCTCCGATACGTGACCCTTCCTGAAAAGATGATGAATTGTAGTTGCAAAGTTGACTGAGAACATAGTTTGTTGGTTTTCAATAGAGTTTATGCTTTATACTTCGATGTTGTGATGAATTGTTACTTGTTCATGAGAAGTTTATGATAAAATTTATGTGATAAAAGTTTTATAATAAAGTTTGTTGCTGTTATAATAATATACATGATGCTTCAAAGTCCGTATTTTGTTTTATCGACACCACTCTCTTTAAGCATGTGGACATGTTTTCGATTTTGGTTTTCGCTTGAGGACAAGCAAGGTCTAAGTTTGGGGGAGTTGATACGTCCATTTTGCATCATGTTTTCGTACTGTTATTTATGATATTTTTATGCATAATAATGCTTTTTGGAGTAATTCTAATGCCTTTTCTCTCATAATATGCAAGGTTCACACAAAGAGGGAGAATACCGGCAGTTCTGGACTTGAGAAAGCTACGTCAGGCCACCTATTCTGCACAACTCCAAATGAGCTGAAACTTCACGGAGAATTTTTATGGAATATTTAAGAATTATTGGAGCAAATAACTACCAGAGGGGGCCCACCAGGTGGGCACAACCCACCTGGGCGCGTCAGGGCCCCCAGGGGGCGCCCTGGTGGGTTGTTCCCTCGTCGGCCCACCTACGATGCCCCTCTTTTGGTATATAAGTCATTTTGACCTAGAAAAAATGAGGAGAGGACTTTCGGTATGAAGCGCCAATGTCTCGAGGCGGAACTTGGGCATGAGCACTTTTGCCCTCCGGCGAAGCGATTCCGCCTTGGGAGCTTCCCTCCCGGAGGGGGAAATTGTCGTCATCATCATCATCACCAACAACTATCCCAACCTGGGAAGGGCAATATCCATCAACATCTTCAACAACACCATCTCCTCTCAAAGCCTAGTTCATCTCTTGTGTTCAATCATTGTACCGGAACCTTAGATTGGTGCTTGTGGGTGACTAGTAGTGTTGATTACATCTTGTAGTTGATTACTATATGGTTTATTTGGTGGAAGATTATATGTTCAGATCCATTATGCTATTTAATACCCCTTTGATCTTGAGCATGATTATCATTTGTGAGTAGTTACTTTTGTTCTTGAGGTCACGGGAGAAATCTTGTTGCAAGTAATCATGTGAATTTGATATGTGCTCGATATTTTGATGGTATATATGTTGTGATTCCCTTAGTGGTGTCATGTGAACGTCGACTACATGGCACTTCACCTTATTAGGGACTAAGGGAATGCATTGTGGAGTAGTTATTAGGTGATGATTGCGAGAGGACAGAAGCTTAAACCCTAGTTTATGCGCTACTTCGTAAGGGACTGATTTGGAGCCAAAAGTTTAATGCTACGGTTAGATTTTATCTTAATACTTTTCTCGTTGTTGCGGATGCATGCGAGGGGGTTAATCATAAGTAGGAGGTTTTTTCAAGTAAGAACAACACCTAAGCACCGGTCCACCCACATATCAAATTATCAAAGTAGCGAACACGAATCAAACCAACATGATGAAAGTGACTAGATGAAATTCCCGTGTACCCTCAAGAACGCTTTGCTTATCATAAGAGACCATTTTTGGCTTGTCCTTTCCCACAAAGGATTGGGCTACCTTGCTGCATATTATTTGTCATTACCGTTACTTGCTCGTTACAAATTATCTTGCTATCAAACTACTTGTTACTTATAATTTCAGTGCTTGCAGAGAATGCCTTGCTGAAAACCACTTGTCATTTCCTTTTGCTCCTCGTTGGGTTCAACACTCTTACTTATCGAAAGGACTACGATAGATCCCCTATACTTGTGGGTCATCACTCATCACTCCTCCACCGCTGCCTCCGTCATGGATGATGTCAAGCATCTCCCTATCCGGGACATCGTACGTCATCTCCCCCGCTCTAGGCATTGCAGCGAACAACGTGCGTGGAACACCCCAAATGCCATGCTACAGTAAACTCATTCTAGTGGTGCCATGTCTTCACAATTAATTTTTTTAAACTTCACTTTGATCCGAACCCAGTTCAAATTCAAATTTAAAATAAAGTAAAAAATAATATTTCGTTAAACAGCTAAACAACATTGTTCGCAATATGTCATTAAATCCCCAAGCAATTGTAAAGATAACACAAACTTCATTTGGATGCCCAAATTGTCCCTGGCAATTATTTTAGTGGACCAACAACATTTAAATTGCCTTTTTGAATTAAAACAAATATGTAAATGTTTCCAAGCCACTTAAAACTCTGTGTGCCAACTTTGTGTGCTAACTCAAAGTGTTGCCTACAGATTATGTGCTAAATATCAAGTTCAAAAAATTCAAATGGTATTAATATAAAATAGAAAACAGAGGTGAAATAATAAAATGGAAAGTTAAAAAGAAAAATGGTGAAAAACTGCTAGGCACTTGCGGCCTGCTGCTACAGGAGGAGGCCCAGCCCACCTCCACCTCTCCTTTCACCTCCTGCTACAGGAGCAGGGGAGGCTGTGGTAGGCATCGCATGGTCTGAGGAACTAAAACACATGCTAATGCTCCGTGTTATAACAATTGATTTTAGACAATATTATCTCAAAGTATAACAAACAAGATTGGGTCGATTTAATATGATCGTTCTTCTAATGTCATACTCTTAGTGTTGTTTTAGGACTACGTTACACTTAACGACACCCTAAGATCCGAAAAACATGATCACCAATAACGCTTGAGCCAGTCTTAGAGGAAAGACCATGAACCTATATTATACCGTATATCATTTCACACGTGCATATGAGTTTTCCATCGAATCGCATATTTCAAAATCATAGCAGTTATAACATGAAATATAAACTCTTAATTATGAAAATAGAAATATTATAATACAATATTATTAACTCTAGGGCATATTTCCAACAATACCATCAATTTTCCTCGGTATTTCAACCCTTTCTCTTGCATTGCGTTCATCCACATGCGACTTTTTGACAATATTTAAGTCACAAAAGTTATAAGGCAATTGATTCACTAATGACTACAAATCTATTATGCTTTGGACTTCTCTATCTGTCTCAATATTGAACGGGTCATCAGCGTGGATTCCCATAGATTGCCATGTGATTTCTTGACTTTTGCATCAAAGGGATGATTCTCTCCCACTAATGCCGGGAAAAATATCCTCGTCAAAAATGAATCAGCAAAATGAGCCATAGGACAGTCACCTTTTATGGGGTCCATATACCTGATTACAGACACAATATCATGACCAGCGTATATCTCGACTTATGGAGAGGGCCCATTGCTAACCGCTGGTGAAAGTGCGTCATATCGACTAGAGGGGGGGTGAATAGGCGATTTTTATGAATTCTTCACTGAGGAATTTGTGGGTGAGGAAATTCCTTAGCGAAGAACTACTTGCAGCGGAATAAGTACTCAGAAGTAAACATAACAGAACACAAGCATGGTCATCATGATGAAATGAAGACAAGCATAGAGTACGAAAACCGTAAACACAAGATGAAGACAAACAGACTGAAGAAATTGAACTGAGGAAATTGAGAAAGTCTTCAGTCAAAGTCTTCAAACACAGATATGAACAAGCACACAACACAGTTATGAGGAAATGAAAGAGTTGAGGAAATAGAACCAGTAGGCTTGGTGAAGACAATGATTGGGTAGACCAGTTCCAACTGCTGTCTCAGTTGTACATCTGGTTGGAGCGGCTAGGTATTTAAACCTGAGGACACACAGTCCCGGACACACAGTCCTCACCGTATTCTCCTTGAGCTAAGGTCACACATACCTCGCCCAATCACTCGTGGTAAGTCTTCAGGTGACTTCCGAACCTTCACAAACTCGGTCACTCGGTGATCCACAATTCCTCTTGGATGCTCTAGACCATGACGCCTAACCGTCTGGAAGAAGCACAGTCTTCAAAGGTAACAAGCGTCGGATCCACACAGGATCAATCTCTTCAGTGATGCTCAATCACTTTGGGTTTGTAGGTGTTTGGGTTTGGGTTTTCCTCACTTGATGATTTTCGCTCAAAGTCCTCGGAGGATGGGATGCTCTCAAATGACAAGTGTGAGTTTCTCTCGGAGCAACCAACCAGCTAGTGGTTGTAGGGCCGGCTATTTATAGCCTAGGGAGAAGCCCGACATGATAAGACATAAATGCCCTTCAATGATATGACCGTTAGGTGGATAAGATATTTTGGGACAGCTGGCGCGTAGCGCAGCAACGGTCGGAAATTTGAGTATCAAATTCCTCAGGGCTATCATGTTCCTCACTGTGTAGGCAATCCGCACTGGCAAATTCCTAACTCCTCAGTTAGAACAAATTCCTCAGAGACCAGAAGAACTTCGTCTCTGTCACTGAAGAATATGACTGAACTATATGAGATTTCCAATGGCTTCACTCGAAGGGATTGGTAGGTGTAGGATTTTGAGTTGAGCATCACATGGAAATTTTTCCTTAGTATTTCCTCGACCCCCTTCAACAGTACGGTGTTTCCTATGACTCAAGAAAGAGAAAATGAAACTACGAAAACAAAAGTCTTCACGCTTCATGTTCCTCAAATGAATACCAAGTCTTCAAGGTCACACCAATTTCTTCACTTTCAAAGTCTTCAGAAAGTCTTCAGAAATCCAAAGTCTTCAGTCGAAGAACTTCATTTTTAGGGGTCGACTTTCTCTGTAAATATCAAACTCCTCATAGACTTATAGACCTGTGTACACTCATAAACACATTAGTCCCTTAACCTATAAGTCTTCAATACACCAAAATCACTAAGGGGCACTAGATGCACTTACAATCTCCCCCCTTTTGGTGATTGATGACAATATAGGTTAAGTTTTCAACGGGGATAAACATATGAAGTGTAAATACTGATATTGAGGAATTTGATTGCAAGATATAGAAGAACTCCCCCTGAAGATGTGCAGAGTGAGGAATTTGCTTTTGAAGCAATGCACACTTGAAGAGTAGAATCATGGAGATCTCTCCCTATATCTTGTAATTTATACACGCATTTGACATAGTATATGAAGAATTTGAAATGCATGATGAAATATGGTGACTGATGTAACTCAACATGCGTGCAATAACATTAACGAGGAATAAGCATGCAGAAGAAACAACAAAAGTATCAGGCCACCATAGAGTTTAAGTTTACAACTCGATCCAATAAAGTCTCAGAAGAACGAGAGTTGTAACTTAGTAAAAAAACGCCCATATATGATAGACCCGCTTGAAGACTAACTCAATTTTCTCCCCCTTTGTCATCGAATGACCAAAAGGATCGAAAATGAGGACTAACGCCCCTGAAGAATATCAAGTTGATGGAGGAGCGCCAGCGTTGTTGGGGTCGTTTGTCGTAGTAGGGCCTGCCGCAGTGTCGTCCAAGTCTTCATACTCGTCGGTGTCGCGCGATGAAGAATAGGAGCTGGCCACCAAGGAAGGAACCTTGACCTTCTTGTATTTCTTTGGTGGAGGTGCAGACCAGTCAAAGTCCTCCTTGAGACCCATGTTCTTCAGTTCTTCTTCACCATATACATGTGATAGAATAGCCCAAGTGCGATCGAAGACTTCATGGAGGTAGTAGTGGTTTTTCCTCACTGCATTATGTGTAGCAGTCATGTTGTGAAGAATTGAACCAAACCGACGCTTAACCCATTTATGGTTTCGATCCACCTTCTGGTGAATACTTAGCAGAAGTTCACGGTGAGTCATCACACGAGGAGCAGTAGCTTGAGGATTTGGCTTGGAGGCATGGGCAGCAGAAACATCAGTGGGAGAGTCATCATTGGTGGAATAAGATGCAGCCTTGCGAAATTGACCATCTATAACAGCTGGTGCCTTGCCCTTTTCATCAGCTGAGGAATAGGTCCGCTTGAGGACTTCAATCGGGGGCAAGTAGCTGAGGTGATTCTGAAAATCAGCCTTGTAGTTGAGTGAAGACCTTGTCCTGAGGAATCTCATAATCCAAGGTGCATAAGGCTTCAGCTCAAACGGAGAAAGTGCAACATTTGCCAGAGTCCTCATGAAGAAATCGTGATAATTGACAGGAATGCCATGAATGATGTTGAATACCAGATTCTTCATGATGCCAACAATTTCCTCATCAGAGGAGTCGTGGCCTTTGATTGGACTCATAGTCTTCGTCAGAATGCGATAGACTGTCCTTGGTACATACTGCAATTCCTTCACGAGGAATTTTTGTCCTTGAGGCTTGACCGGGCTTCAATGGCTTCATCAGCACTTGCATATAGTGATCAGTAAGCTCAGGCTCTTGGTACATGCAACGAGCTCCTTCAGGTGGAGGACAGATGGGCAGGGCGTGAAGCAATTCAGTGGCCGGTGCCTTATAGTGAGTATTTTCGGTCATCCAATCCAAAACCCAGGAGTTCACATCGTCAGCATCTCTTGTGATGTGCAAATTTGCGTAGAATTGAAGAATGAGCTCTTCATTCCAATCAACTATGTCTGTGCAAAAGTTGAGGAGGCCTGTGTCATGAAGCACACTGAGGACAGGTGTGAAGCATGGCAGTGATTCCATGTCCACGTGAGAAATATGCTCGTGGTCGAAGACTTTGTCCTTGTTGAAGAGCAGTGAAGAATAGAAGTTGGCCTGGCTGGCGGTCCAGAAGCGCTTCCTTCTAAGACGAGCAGAATCGTAGGGATTGTAGTCAGTGAAGAACACGTGCTCGCCAAAGAAATCACCAGCCTTGAATTTCTGCTTCTTTGAGAATGGATCCTTTGGCTTGGGCTGAGGAGTGTCAGTCAATTGCATTATCACCTCAGGAATCGCAATCTCAGGTTCTTCATGCTGAGGAATTTCAGCTTCTACTCCAGTGACAGCCTGGGTCTTCAATTCTTCATTTTCATTTTCTTCAGCACTAGTGGATGGAATTTCTTCAAGGGCAAACGGTGTGGCATGTGGTTCATCAGATCCCATTTGAACTATAGTTGCTAGGGACTGAGGAATTTGTTACAATGGTGTGAAGAGTGGAGAGTTGGGGTGCTGACTTTCCCAAAAGTCATCATTCAGCACAGGTGTAGTACAGCCAATGTCCGCATCTTCATCTTCTATTTCTTCAATGCCGGCCTCTTCAGCAGTAAATTGAGGCATAGGCGAGGAAACAACTGAAGTTGAAGGGATTTCATCCACTTCAATTTCTTCATCCATCTGCTCTGACGTAGCAGCAAAAGGATTTTCTTCATCAGATCCGCTAGGGATTACGTATTCTTCATCAAAAGGGACGATTTCCTTTGATGGCATGGTAGTGAGAGGAACGACATCAATTGGGTTTGCGAATGAGCTGGTCATTGACTTCATCTTCTTCGGAGCTGAAGAATCTGAAGAAGCTGATGCCTTCCTTTTCTTCACTGCTGCACGCTCTGCAGCCTTGGTCTTCTTTGCATCTGATGCAGATGGAAGAATTGGAGTTGGGGTAGGCGCAGGAGGAGCAGAGGAATGTGGTTGATTTTCTTCAGGCACAACTGATGCAGTTGCCCTGACCTCTTCATTTTCTTCAGGCGCACCACTAGTGGATGCCCTGGCAATTTCATCAGCGGCTGGAATGTAGTCATCAGCCCTGGAACTCATATTTTCTTCAGCACCCTGAGTGTCATCAGAGGTGCTGGCATGTTCTTCAGTTGGTTGAGCAGATGCTTCAGCCTGAGGAATTTCTTGTTGCGATGGGGCTGCAACATTGGAGGTGAACTTTTCAGTCAGTTTCACAAACCTGACCTTGGCTCCTTGCCAATCAGCATAGTAAGCATTGAAATCATCGCTGAGGACTTTGATTTCAGACTGGATCTTCACAAGTTCATCAGTTGTCATAGTGACAACGTTGTTCTTCAGGAATTTTTCTTTCCTGTACTGCGCTTTCTTGATCTGCTTGGCCTTCTCAAATTTCCATTTCTCTTCTTGGATGAAGGCAGTCAGCATATGACTTTGGCCAGGAGTGAACTTGAAATCAGGCATAGGAGTGTTTGGGTCCTTGTGCCAGAGATCAATGTAGTCGAGGATCAACTTTGGATCCAAAAGCAGAGGCGCATTTGTGCCCTTGGCTCTAGCGGCCCTGACTTGCCTATCTCTGATGATTTCAGCAAGTTCATCATCATCAGCTTCGTCTTCTTCAGAAGACACTTGGAAGGCGACCTGCTTCTTGTGAGGACTTGGGCGAGAACCTCGTCCAGCAGTGGTCTTTGTCTTCAGCAGAGAGAGTCCTGTTGAAGAATTTGGTGCAGCTAAGTAACTAGCAGAAGCTCCTGAGGCAATAGAGATGCCTGTAGTCCTTTGGCACGTGGCAAGATGCACAGGTGCTGAGGACTTGGTTGGAGCAGCTAAGGACTTTGGAGGAGGAGCAGCAGCGTGAGGAATTGGCCGTGAGGGCATAGCTTAGGAACTTGGTCTTGAGGATATTGATGGCGAAGCACTTGGCTTGTGCGCAGGCTTCTTTGCCATGGATTTCTTTGGCTTGACAGAGGCCTCAGCGGCAGCAGCAGCAGCAGAGTCTTCATTGAATTTCATCACTGCTTCTCTGGCTTGTCTAGCCAGCTTGGCCTGGCGCTTGACCCATTCATAAGGATAGTCCTCACCGCGCTTGAGGCTGGTGGGATCCGCTTCTTGGCCAGGTGCCAATGGAGGTCTTGGGCATGGAGGATCGAGTGCGAATTTCTTCATGTATTTGGGAGTAACATATCTATACTCCCTCCACTCTCTTGCCCATCTCATTTCTATCCTCTGGATGCGCACCTTGCGCTGATTTTTGTCCTCTTTTCCAAACTTGTCCTCATCAGGACTGCAGTAATCCTTGTATATGTCATCAGGGATTTCGAAAGCAGTATTAACCTCAGGCCTCTTTCCTCCCTTCTGTGGCTTCTTTCCATCAGCCATTTTCTTCAGATGAGGAATTTGAACAATTGAATTCTCTGAAGATGTATGCAACTTTTCTTCGAGGAACATTGTAGATGAGTTAAGTTGATGAGAACCTAGTGATTCAGTAGCGGACATGAGTACCTGTGAACAGAGTATAGTTGCGAGGAATTTGGAGAGGTCATATGCGTTCTCAGAAGGTTTTGTAAAAAGAACAAGTTTGAGGAATTTGACCAGGCTAGTCTTGAAGAATTTCACTAAGCGTTCTTAGTCTTGGGTTCCAGAGTTGTACAGATCAGAAATCCGCACAACTGAGGAATCTCGAAGAGAAATTATAGCTTAGAGAAATGAATCAAGATCAGATGACATGTGAGGTGTTTAGTGTGTGAAGAATTTGAAGAATAAACACCTTTGAGGATTTTGTAGAAATCATTTGAATCAAAGAGGGCAGTAAAAGTAACTTTTAATTACCCTGGATGAAGAACACGACGAACTATGAGGTGGAGATGTGAAGTTCGTCTGTGCAGATCTTCCACGCCCTAACTCGGCGGAGGAAGATAGCTACGGCCGTGGCGGAGTGAAGAAATCCGCGGCCGGCGCGAGTACTATGGCGACGAGGTCGAGGCAGTGAAGCTCTTCCTCACCAGCGACGATGAAGTAGCAGCGGCGCTAGGGTTTGAGAAGCTCGAGCTGGAGAGAGGTCGAGCGGAGTAAAGGAAGTGAGGAAGGGGAGGGGTATTTATAGCCACTGTGAAAAACCGTTCGCCCGAAGAAATTGGACGAACGTGCCCCTGACCCTTCTCATTCGCTTGACATGTCACCCACGTACTGAGAAGTGGACATCGTGTGAGATCGTGGGTGAATAGATAAGTGTTACATGGGATGCGGAACGGTTTGAGCGGCAAAACCGAAAATTTGGATAAGATAAGTTTTAACGTTCCGTTCGCAAATTCTTCAGCTGACAAGGACACAGTGAAGATTTTGAACGAGTTTCAAATAGAACGCACATGAAGAATTTGTGAATAGATTGGGTTGAGTATAGCATAGAGGGGGAAGGGTCCGATCACATTCACTTAGCAGAAAAACCAACTTGAAGAATTAGCCATAAGTGAATGCTGTAGAGGACATAAACTTATATATATATATATATAGCCAATGAAGAAAAACGATGGAAACAGTGAAGACAATGCAAAGTTGAAGAACATGAACAATTGAGGAATTCAAACTGGAAAAACTCAATTGAAGATTTTCAACTTTTGGTGGTGGCGTGACCCACCGTATAAGAATGATGATTTCAGACACCGCGTACAATTGTCGTAGGGTTCTGAGAATCAAATTCTTCATTAATTTCTTCACACTTAGAGTGTTATTCTTCATTGATTGAAGAAAAACGTTTCTTCATGTGTTGCACATCTAAGTCATCAATTTTGCATAAGTGTTAGGACGAGTGTCATTTTCAAAGAACATTCGAAGATTCTAAGATACTTAGCTCACACCGCAACTTGCTAAATCTCTTCTCATCCAAGGGCTTTGTGAAGATATCGGCTAGCTGTTCTTCAGTCTTCACATGCTCAATAGAAATGTCACCCTTCAACACATGATCACAAAGAAAATGATGACGAATCTGAATGTGCTTTGTCTTCGAGTGCTGAACTGGGTTGTGAGGAATCTTGATGGCACTCTCATTGTCACAGAAGAGAGGCACATTCTTCATGTTGACGCCGTAGTCCTTGAGAGTTTGCCTCATCCACAGCAATTGAGCACAGCAAGAACCAGCAGCAATGTGCTCAGCTTCATCAGTAGACAGTGATATGCAGTTCTGTTTCTTCGAGGACCAACAGACCAAAGATCGTCCAAGGAAATGACATGTACCAGATGTTGACTTGAGGTCCACACGATCACCAGCATAGTCAGAGTCAGAATATCCAATGAGATCAAAATCCGAGCCCTTGGGGTACCATAATCCAAGTGTTGGTGTGTGAGCTAGATATCGAAGAATATGCTTCACAGCCTTATGGTGTGATTCCTTCGGTGTAGCTTGAAATCGGGCACACATGCAAACACTAAGCATTATATCTGGCCTAGATGCACATAAGTACAATCTTTGAGGAATTTCTTCTGAGAATTTCCTTAGTACATCCTTGAGGTATTTCTCCTGAGATATGAATATGCCATTGCGTTGTTGACGAATTTGAAGACCTAAGAAGAATTTCAACTCTCCCATCATAGACATTTGATATTCTTCACTCATCATATAGGCAAATTCATCACTATAACGTTGGTCAGTACATCCAAAGATAATATCATCAACATATATTTGGCACACAAACAGTTCACCATCATAAGATTTAGTGAAAAGAGTAGGGTCGAGTGAACCGGGTTTGAAGCCTTTCTTCATGAGGAATTCCTTCAAAGTATCATACCACACCCGTGGGGCCTGCTTGAGGCCATAGAGGGCCTTGTTTAGTCTGAAGACTTTGTCAGGATGCTTAGGATCTTCAAAACCTGGGGGTTGAGCAACATATACTTCTTCCTCAAGCTTACCATTGAGGAATGCACTTTTCACATCCATTTGATATAAAGTGATATCATGATGGCTAGCATAAGCAAGTAATATGCGAATAGCCTCAAGTCTAGCAACAGGTGCAAAAGTTTCATCGAAATCAATTCCTTCAACCTGTGTGTAGCCTTGAGCTACAAGCCGTGCCTTATTCCTCACCACAAGGCCATTTTCATCTTGCTTGTTGTGGTAGATCCACTTTGTGCCAATGATATTGTGCTTGCGAGGATCTGGACGTTTAACCAGTTCCCAGACGTTGTTGAGCTCGAATTAATGTAATTCTTCTTGCATGGCCTGAATCCACTCAGGCTCCAGAAATGCTTCATCTACCTTAGTGGGCTCTGTGATAGAGACAAAAGCATAGTGCCCACAAAAGTTAGATAAATGTGAAGGTTTTGAGTGTGTGAGAGGACCTGGTGCTTCAATGTCATCGATGATCTTTTCAACTTGGACTTCTTTTGCAACGCGAGGATGAGCTGGTTGTCGTCGAGGAATTTGATCAGCATTTTCTTCAGGTGCATCAGCTCGACGTTCTTCATGTTCTGGAATGAATTCTTCAGTAGGAATGACATCCTCAGTAGCCTTGAACTTGATAGTTTCCTCAGGTGCTGGTTCATCTATCACAGAAGGTAGGTGCTCTCTTTGCGAGCCATTAGTTTCATTGAACCACACATCTACAGTTTCAACAACCTTGTGAAGAATGTTGTTGAAGACTCTGTAGGTGTGCGAATCCTTTCCGTAACCAAGCATGAAACCTTCATGTGCTTTCGATGCAAATTTAGCATTGTGATGAGGATCTCTAATCCAACATTTAGCACCGAAGACTTTGAAATAACTCACATTGGGTTTCTTGTCAGTGAGGAGTTCATATGCAGTATTCTTGAAGAATTTGTGAAGATATACCCTGTTGATGATGTGGCATGCAGTATAAATTGCCTCAATCCAGAAGTGACGAGGCGTCTTGTACTCATCAAGCATAGTGCGAGCCATCTCAACAAGAGTTCTGTTCTTGCGCTCCACGACGCCATTCTGCTGAGGAGTATAAGGAGCAGATAACTCATGAGTAATACCAAGTTCATCAAGATAGTCATCAAGACCAGAATTCTTGAACTCAGTTCCATTGTCATTTCTGATGTGCTTGATCTTCACACCAAGGTTGGTTGAAGCCCTCGAGGAAAATCGTTTGAAGACTTCCTGCACTTCATGTTTGTAAGTGACAATATGTACCCAAGTGTATCGAGAGTAATCATCAACAATAACAAAGCCATAGAGAGATGCATCATTAGTGACTGCTGAGTAATGATTAGGACCGAAAAGATCCATGTGAAGCAATTCAAATGGTCGAGTAGTAGTCATGATAGTCTTCGCTGGATGCTTAGCCTTGGTCATCTTTCCAGCTTCACAATCTCCGCATAAGTGATCCTTGAGGAATTTGACATACTCAATGCCAATGACATGCTTCTTCTTTGCAAGCATGTGCAAATTCCTCATGCCTGCATGACCAAGTCGTCGATGCCAGAGCCAGCCTTCTGAAGCTTTTGCAAGTAGGCACACGACTGGTTGTGGTCCTATAGAGAAATCAACAATATACAAGTCTCCTCTCCTAAAGCCTTCGAAGAGTTTGGAATTGTCAGCTTCCATAACCACAACACAACGATACTTGCCAAAGACAACAACCATATCGAGATCACAAAGCATTGAGACAGACATGAGGTTGTATCCTAAGGACTCGACAAGCATGACTTTGTCCATGTGTCGATCCTTTGTGATCACAACCTTACCTAGACCCAATACCTGACTTTTGCCTTTGTCAGCGAAGATGATATGCTTCAGATGCGATGGAGATAAGGGAGCATCCATCAATAGATTCTTGTCACCAGTCATGTGATTTGTACATCCACTATCGAGAACCCACTCAGTGGCTTTGGGTTGATCATCCTGCAGATGAATTAGTGTAGCTTACGAACTCATATACTTCATCAGTGAAGAATATGACATCAATTCATCAGATCAATTTCATCAAGTAATAGAACAGATAAAGCAGTATGAGGACATGAGAAATGAAAGTTCATTTCTTCATGATTAGCCTGCGTCCTTTCAGGCACTTTTCAGGTCTCCAGCAAATTCTTCAGACGTTCACGCACGTCTGGAGACCTGACCCTGCAGAAGAGATTAGTTCTTTTTCTTCACCACCCACATCTGAAGGGGTGGCAAAGAGTTCATCACTCTGCGAGCTCCATACGAGAAAGGTGGCATAGAAGCCAATCCATTTCGTTTCACATAAGAGGAGTTAGGGTAAGCATATGAATAAGCAGAGAAATTCTTTGAGGACTTATGAACATAATGATTAGAAGAATAATGCTCATATTCATAGCCCTTAGATCTTCCCTGCGAAACAGAGATGTTAGCACGATGATGTTCATATGAGGACTTTGATCCTTTTGAGGAATATGATCCACGTGAGGAATTCGATCCGTATGAGGACTTGGATCCATATGAAGAATTTGGTCCATATGAAGAATTTGATCCGGGGTTCCTATTCTTCACAGGTGGTGTCATGAGCACATTCACCTGGAGACTTTCAAGGCACCTTTTGGGAACCCAGATTTTCTTCATAGGGGAACCGTTCCTGCAGTTAGTGCCAACATATCTAGCAAATACTTCACCATTCTGATTTTTGAACAGTTTATAGTTGGAGTCAAATGACTCATCAGAAGAATGAGGAGATTCACATGTAAAGCCAGATAGATTAGATGGATCAACTGGAGGTCCTTTTGCAGCAACCCATGAAGTTTTGGGGTACTGCTCAGGCTTCCAATATGTACCATCAGCATTGAGTTTCCTCTCAAAGGCAATACCCTCTTTCCTAGGGTTCGTGTTGAGGATCTGCTTTTTAAGCACATCACAAAGAGTCTGATGCCCTTTGAGGCTTTTGTACATGCCTGTCATGTACAATTCCTTCAGCCCTGCATCGTCAGTGATACTAGCAATGTCCTCAGATGAGGAATTAGTGATAGTAGAGGCAGGTGAAGAATTTGTAACATTAGAGGCATTAGAACATTCAGGTGAAGAATTAGCAGATTCACGTTCAATGCATTTCAAACATGGATGAACAAATTCTTCCTAAGCAGCGCTGATTTGTTGAGCAAGTAATGAATCGCGCTCCTTCTGAAGATCTCCATCACTCACTCTTAGCTTCTCAAGGTCTTGCTTTCTCTGAAGAAATTCATAAGAAAGCTTCTCATGATCAGATAAGAGAGTGTTATGATGATCTTGAAGGGTGTCATACTTAGTATGAAGTCTCTAAAGACTTTCAGCCAAAGCCTTTGACCGATCCATTTCTTCACCCAACATATCATCGCTCCTATTTAGCATGTATTGAACTTTTTCCAAAGCTCTTTGTTGTTTAGTGGCAAGGGAAGCAAGTTTGACATAGCTGGGTCCAAATTCATCACCAGATTCATCATCACTAGACTCGGATAGGTAGCATTCAGTTACCTCAGCACTTTTTGCCATAAGGCATGATGAAGAGGATGATGATTCTGGTTCGAATGTCATCGCTTTGAGAGATTCCTTGAAGTCCTCAAACCAAGGATCATGACGGGTTCGATGACCTTCATAGACCTCAGAGAGACGGTCCCAGATAAGCTTCGCATGATCGAGATGCATGATGTTCCTGAACTGATTTTGAGACAGACAGGAGCAGATGACGTCCTTCGTCGTGAGATTGAGAAGAGTGTACTTGCGAATGTCATCAGCTTCCGCCATCTTGCATAGATCGGTCAGACCAATCTCAGCGATGGTCCACAGCTTGCTGTTCATCGCCATGAGGCGCTTCTTCATCATGGCCTTCCACTTGGGATACTCGTGACCGTCAAAGATGGGGCATGACACAGTCTTCATTCCTGTGGTCGACATAACTAAAAGTCCAGGCGGTTAAACCAAAATCACAAAGAACAAGGGAGTACCTTGCTCTAATACCAATTGAAAGTGCGTTATATCGACTAGAGGGGGGGGGTGAATAGGCGATTTTTATGAATTCTTCACTGAGGAATTTGCGGGTGAGGAAATTCCTTAGTGAAAAACTACTTGCAGCGGAATAAGTACTCAGAAGTAAACATAACAGAACACAAGCATGGTCATCATGATGAAATGAAGACAAGCACAGAGTACGGAAAGCGTAAACACAGGATAACACAGGATGAAGACAAACCGACTGAAGAAATTGAACTGAGGAAATTGAGAAAGTCTTCAGTCAAAGTCTTCAAACACATATATGAACAAGCACACAACACAGTTATGAGGAAATGAAAGAGTTGAGGAAATAGAACCAGTAGGCTTGGTGAAGACAATGATTTGGTAGACCAGTTCCAACTGTTGTCTCAGTTGTACATCTGGTTGGAGCGGCTAGGTATTTAAACCTGAGGACACACAGTCCCGGACACACAGTCCTCACCGTATTCTCCTTGAGCTAAGGTCACACAGACCTCGCCCAATCACTCGTGGTAAGTCTTCAGGTGACTTTCGAACCTTCACAAACTCGGTCACTCGGCGATCCACAATTCCTCTTGGATGCTCTAGACCATGACGCCTAACCGTGTGGAAGAAGCACAGTCTTCAAAGGTAACAAGCGTCGGATCCACGTAGGATCAATCTTTTCAGTGATGCTCAATCACTTTGGGTTTGTAGGTGTTTGGGTTTGGGTTTTCCTCACTTGATGATTTTCGCTCAAAGTCCTCGGAGGATGGGATGCTCTCAAATGACAAGTGTCAGTTTCTCTCGGAGCAACCAACCAGCTAGTGGTTGTAGGGGGCGGCTATTTATTGCCTAGGGATCAGCCCGACATGATAAGACATAAATGCCCTTCAATGATATGACCGTTAGGTGGATAAGATATTTTGGGACAGCTGGCGCGTAGCACAACAACGGTCAGAAATTTGAGTATCAAATTCCTTAGGGCTATCATGTTCCTCACTGTGTAGGCAATCCGCGCTGGCGAATTCCTAACTCCTCAGTCAGAACAAATTCCTCAGAGACCAGAAGAACTTCGTCTCTTTCACTGAAGAATATGACTAAACTATATGAGATTTCCAATGGCTTCACTCGAAGGGATTGGTAGGTGTAGGATTTTGAGTTGAGCATCACATGGAAATTTTTCCTTAGTATTTCGTCGACCCCTTTAACAGTACGGTGTTTCCTATGACTCAAGAAAGAGAAAATGAAACTACGAAAACAAAAGTCTTCACGCTTCATGTTCCTCAAATGAATACCAAGTCTTTAAGGTCACACCAATTTCTTCACTTTCAAAGTCTTCAGAAAGTCTTCAGAAATCCAAAGTCTTCAGTCGAAGAACTTCATTTTTAGGGGTCGACTTTCTCTGTAAATATCAAACTACTCATAGACTTATAGTCCTGTGTACACTCATAAACACATTAGTTCCTTAACCTATAAGTCTTCAATACACCAAAATCACTAAGGGGCACTAGATGCACTTACAGCTGGGGTGATGGTATTGGTACATATACCTAGCAACCAAACCTATGAAGCTGGGAAATTTTTGATGTCGATCCTTGCGCAAGCTAAATAGAAGAGTGTATGTTGTAGGTATACTGTCTAAAATTGATGAGATTGACTACGCGTAACACTGGCCCCAATATGTAGTTGGTAAATTAAAACCCTGAAGGAGCAGTCAAACAATGAATTTAATCCTTTTAATCAATGCCTCAAGAAGTCCCTTTTGTGTATGAACATGTGATACTGAGTACTCCACTTTTGTTTCCATTGCCATTCAACAATCATCGAACGCCTTGAAGTAAAATTTTCAACATTGTCCATTCAAATAGACCTTATAAGAGAACAGGGGAAATTATTTCTTATTTGTATGATCTGAGAGATCAACTTTGCAAAGGATGGTTATGGATTGACGGTATACAAACATTCAACCATTTAGAGGAAGCATCGATGAGCACCATGAAGTACCCCAAGAGGGGCTAAACTAGATGACATATATCCCAATGGATATGTTCTAATAACACGGGGATTTCATCCTTCAATATGAGGGGCGATGGTCTAATGACTAACTTCCCTGTAGCGCATGCGGGGTGTTAGGCATATAACCCCGAGGTGTGACCCACCTAGGAGGGGCCGGGTTACACCGTTGGTGGCTTAGCAAGAAGAAGGCCCAAGGAGGCCTAAGAACAAGTATGAAGACGACGGCTCACAAAGGCGGGCCTGGCGGAGGCCCAAGACCCGGACGTGTGAACCGCCATATGGTGGCTTGCCTGTTAAGGCAAGGTGATTTAGAAATCAGGCCGGACACGCTATGTGATCCGGCTCGGACTCTGGTAAGCCGCCAGGCTCCGACCTGTGTATATAAAGGCGAGACCCGGCGGCGGTTTAACTCAAGAAACAGTTGATCGATAGCTAGGTCAAGCGTAATCGCTCCCTTGTATTCGACACCCAAGCAATAGTCAACAAAAGCAGGAGTAGGCTTTTACCTCATTGAGAGGGGCCGAACCTGGGTAAATCCTTTGTGTCCTTTGTCCAGTTCAACCCCTTCGAGCTAAGCTATGTTTTGATGGATCCACACCTAAGTCCTTTCACTAGGGCATCTGCCGTGTTAAACCCACGATAGTTGGCGCCCACCGTGGGGCCAGAGCACGATGGTTTTAAGTTCTTGAAGGGCAATTTCTCAGGGATCGAAGGATATGCCATGGGCCGGATGACCAAGAGTCGTCACGGCAAGATCTACATCAACGACGCTGGGTGGGGCCCCGAGGCTGACTCAATCGAGTACGGGTACCGGGTCCCCTTTGATGGAATTCACGTCTTCATCGGCAAGATCGGCGAGTCAGATCCTGAGTCGGACGCCTGCACCGACATCATCGAGATGGCCCGGCACGCGCAACTTGCCAGGGGTCGACCCGGTCGGAAGCACGTCTTTGTGGGCTTTGTTCATGGGGCGGAACTTTAGAAAGGCTCTGCGTCTGCTGGAGAGACGACCATCTATTCAGGTGATGAGTCCTCAACTGGAGAGACCGGGTCAATCTATCAACTTCAAGATGGCGGCTTTGGGGCTATTCCGATGGTGACAGTATTCCGGATCCCTATGAGCCGCGATACATCTCCATCGTATCTACTTTTCCAAACTCCTTTGCCCTTGTTTTGGACTCTAATTTGCATGGTTTGAACGGAACTAACCCGGACTGACGCTGTTTTTAGCAGAATTGCCTTGGTGTTATTTTTGTGCAGAAATAAAAGTTCTCGGAATGACCTGAAACTTCACAGAGAATATTTTTGGAATTAATAAAAAATATTGGCGAAAGAATCAACCGAGCGGGACCCACCTGCTATCCACAAGGGTGGAGGGCACGCCCTCGTGCCTTGTGGGTCCCCTGGACCTCCACCGACCTCAACTCGAACTCCATATATTTACGTTCAGGGAGAAAAAAAATCAAAGAGAAGGATTCATCACGTTTTATGATACGGAGCTGCCGCCACCTCCTGTTCTTCATCAGGAGGGCAGATCTCGAGTCCGTTTTGGGCACCAGAGAGGGGAAATCGACGCCATCGGCATCATCAACCATCCTCCATCACCAATTTCATGATGCTCACTACCGTGCGTGAGTAATTCCATCGTAGGCTTGCTGGACGGTGATGGGTTGGATGAGATTTATCATGTAATTGAGTTAGTTTTGTTAGGGTTTGATCCCTAGTATCCGCTATGTTCTAAGATTGATGTTGCTATGACTTTTCTATGCTTAATGCTTGTCACTAGGGCCCGAGTGCCATGATTTCAGATCTGAACCTATGATGTTTTCATGAATATATTTGTGTTCTTGATCCTATCTTGCAAGTTATAGTCACCTACTACGCCTTATGATCAGGCAACCCCGGAGTGACAATAGTCGGGGCACTTCCCGCTGATGACCGTAGTTTGAGAAGTTCATGTATTCACTAAGTGCTAATGCTTTGGTCCGGTTTTATATTAAAAGGAGGCCTTAATATCCCTTAGTTTCCGTTAGGACCCCGCTACCACGGGAGGGTAGGACAAAAGATGTCATGCAAGTTCTTTTCCATAAGCACGTATGACTATATTCGGAATACATGTCTACATTATATTGATGAATTGGAGCTAGTTCTGTGTCACCCTAGGTTATAACTGTTGCATGATGAATGCCATCCGACATAATTATCCATCATTGATCCATTGCCTACGAGTTCGTTTCATATTGATCTTCGCTAAGTTACATTTCCGTTGCCACTGTTACTTTTCGACCGTTACCGTTACTTCCATACTACTTTGCTACTAAATATTTTGCTACAGATATTAAGTCTTTCAGGTGTGGTTGAATTGACAACTCAGCTGCTAATACTTGAGAATATTCTTTGGCTCCCCTTGTGTCGAATCAATAAATTTGCGTTGAATACTCTACCCTCGAAAACTGTTGCTATCCCCTATACTTGTGGATTATCAAGACCTTCTTTTGGCACCGTTGCCGGGGAGCATAGCTCTATTCTCTGAGTCACTTGGGATTTATATTTGTTGGTCACTATGAAGAATTTGAAAGATACTAGAACCAAGATTTTTCCCTCTACTACGAGGGGAGGTAAGGAACTGCCATCTAGCTCTGCACTTGATTCACCTTCTGTTTTGAGTAAACTTGCAACACCTACACCTACTATTGATTCTGATATGTCGCATGCTACCGATGATGCTACTTCTACTATGAATGATGCTTATTATGCTACTACTTTGCTTGATAAAACTGTGCCACTGGGCGAATTACTTGATGTACATCTTGCTACAGTTCGAACTATTGATTATGCTGAAGATGATGATATTTCAGAAACTGATGAAATTATTGAAACTGAAAACTTTGAAACACCTGATAAGACTAGCTCTCCTAGATATGAACTTCCTATTGTACCTGAGGGTTATATTATGGATGAAGAAACTGCTAGAGACTTTTTTGCTTGCAATGATAGAGATGATCTTAAGAAACGGTTAGCTAAGCTGAAAGAAAAGTCTTTGAATGCTAGAATGTAATATGATCCTAAGTTTGCTACTTCACCTATCTTTGTTATTGATAAGGATTATGAATTCTCTGTTGATCCTGAGTTAATTACTTTGGTTGAATGTGATCCTTTCTATGGTTATGAATCTGATACTATTGTGTTATAGCCGCCCTATTTATTCATGAGGAAAAAATTCACTATTACTATATTCTTAAGTTGTTTCCTTTCTCGTTAAAGGGTGATGCTAAGTTATGGTTTAATTCTCTTACTCCTGGTTGTGTGCGTAGTCTCCAGGATATGATTTATTACTTCTCTGGAAAATATTTCCCTGCTCATAAGAAACAAGCTGCTTTAAAGGAAATATTTAACTTTGTGCAAATTGAAGAAGAGAGTCTCCCACAAGCTTGGGGGAGGCTCCTCCAATTACTTAATGCTTTGCCTGATCATCCTCTCAAGAAAAATGAAATACTTGATATCTTTTATGATGGACTAACCGATGCTTCTAGGGACCACCTAGATAGTTGTGCTGGTTGTGTTTTCAGGGAACGAACTGTTGAGCAAGCTGAATTGCTATTGAATAATATATTGAGTAATGATAATGATTGGACACTTCCTAAACCAACTCCTAAGACAACTCCGAAGAAAAGAGGTATTCTATTTCTCAGTCCTGAAGATATGTAAGAGGCAAAGAAATCTATGAAAGAAAAAGGTATTAAAGCTGAAGATTTTAAGAATCTACCGCCTATTGAAGAAATACATGGTCTTGATAACCCGACACAGGTAGTAGAGGTAAACTCTCTTTATAGATTTGATGAAGGTGATATTCCTCATAATAAGTCTGTTAGTCAATGTTTGGATGTGTTTGATAATTTTATTGTTAAACAAGAGAACTTCAATGCTTATGTTAGTAGACAATTGAAATGTAATGCTCACATGCTTGACTGCTTGGGTGATTATATGAGTAGAACTATTAATGATCTTATGCTTATTAGTAAGCATGCTTCCATGGTTAAAGCTCATGTAGAACAAGTACTTAAGGCACATGATGACTTGCTCAATGAGTTGAATAGTAAGAATAATGATAATGCTGTTAGAGTTATGACTAGAGGTGGTAAGATGACTCATGAACCTTTGTATCCTGAGGGCCATCCTAAGAGAGTTGAGCAAGATTCTCAAAGAATTAATACCGATGCACCTAGTCCTAGTGATAAAAAGAAAAAGAAAGCTGATAGGACTTTGCATGCTTCTAGTGAACCTGTTATAGATACACCTGAGAATCCAAATGATATTTCTATTTCTGATGCTGAGACACAATCTGGTGATGAACATGAACCTAGTGATAATGTTAATGATGATATTCATGTTGATGCTCAACCTAGTAATGATAATGATGTGGAGGTAGAACCTGCTGTTTATCTTGATAACCCACACTCAAAGAATCAACGTTATGATAAGAGAGACTTCATTGGCAGGAAACATGGTGAAGAAAGAGAACCATGGGTTCAGAAACCCATGCCCTTTCCTCCTAAACCATCCAAGAAAAAGGATGATGAAGATTTTGAGCACTTTGCTGAAATGATTAGACCTATGTTTTTACATATGCGTTTAACTGATATGCTGAAAATGTCTCCTTATGCTAAGTTATGAAAGATATTGTTACAAATAAAAGAAAGATACCGGAAGCTGAAATTTCCACCATGCTTGCTAATTATACTTTTAAGGGTGGAATATCAAAGAAACTTGGATATCCAGGAGTACCAACTATACCATGCTCCATTAAAAGAAACTATGTTAAAACTGCTTTATGTGATCTTGGAGCCGGTGTTAGTGTTATGCCTTTCTCTTTATATCGTAGACTTGAATTGAATAAGTTGACACCAACTAAAATCTCTTTGCAAATGGCTGATAAATCAACTGCTATACCCATCGGTATTTGTGAGGATGTGCCTGCTGTGGTTGCAAACGTTACATCTTAACGGACTTTGTTATTCTTGATATTCCCGAGGACGACATTATGTCGATTATTCTTGGTAGACCCTTTTTGAATACTGCAGGGGCTGTTATTGATTGCAACGAAGGCAATGTCACTTTTCATGTTAATGGTAATGGGCATACGGTACCCTTTCCGAAGAAACAACCTCAAGTTCATAGTATCAATTCTCTTGGAAAAATTTCAACTATTGCTATTGGAGGTTTTGAATTCCCTCTTCCTACTGTCAAAAAGAAATATGATATTCTTATTGTTGGGGGCATGCATATCCCTGTTGAGGTAACCTAGTGTTATTCGAAAGTTCTCCGCTTTCATGTTATTCGAAAGAAGTTTGTTAATAAGACTTGATCAACCTTGTTAATGGATTCCTTTTGATGGGCATGAGATGGATGAATTTAGAAAGCAAAACTTTCTGTACCTACTTTTTACTTTCTGTTATTTAGAATAAATAAAGCAAAAATAGTATTATTTGTCAGTTTTCTGAATTATCTGTGCGATAAAAAATGCTCGAAAATAAAAGTTCTCCAAATGCCTAGAAAATTTAGTATGATTTTTTATAGAATATTTTAGAATTTCTGGCACTAAACATGCACCAGTGGGCCACAAGGGTGGAGGGCGCACCCCCTCACTTATTCCAGCACCCATCCACTTTGTCTTCCTCCAGAAAAAATCATCCCATTTCTCAAACCCGTGTTCTAGCTCATCTTGCTGCCATTGTCGATCTCCTTGTGCAAAGCTCCATTTGCAAAACTGTTTTGGGGGATTGTTCTTCGGTATGTGACTCCTCCAATGGTCCAATTAGTTTTTATTCTAGTGCTTTGTTTATTGCAAATTTTTGCTACTGTGGTGACCCTGTCCTTGAGCTTGCATGTCAAATTTATATGGTCCAAAGTAGTTTTTATGCAGGATATAGCCTCTAGACACTTGTAGGAGTAGTTGCTATCAATCTTGTTGAGTTTGGTTCACTTTTATTTTGAGTCACTAAAAGTATCAGAAATTTTTAGAGGAAGAAAATGATGAGGAGATTGTTAAGAGGCTCTTCAAGTCGGGGTTCTAAAGAAATGGAAAATGAAGAGAAGAAGAAGCCCAAGTACAACCTTCCTTGCACCGTGGAGGTTCAGCCGTGTGAATGGCCATGTGATGCATTCTTGGAGGTGGCCAGAATTTGTGAGGATTTCTATTATTGGCTGGGAATGCAGGCATCACCGACTTTCTCCACGATAAGTGTGATTAGTACCTCCTACTCACTAATACTTCCGTGCAAAATTTTCACTTTCATGCTAGGAGATCACTACCCACAGTAGAACTCCACTTATATGATGAGCATAAGGAGATGATGCTTTATGACTTTTGTGAGGTTTGCAAATTACCTTATGAGGGCAGCGTCGATGAGCCACGTCCTAGAGATGTGGAAGATTTTATTGATGAAGTTACCGTTGGGGAAAGGAGAAAGGTGTTGGAAGCGAGAGTGTCTAGTTTACATTTTTCCTATTTTGTGCTAATACTCATTATTTGCTGGGAGATGTTTAATTGGTCGCGGGGAGAGTGGAGGCCTTAATACTCCCGACCTTGCTATTCCGCGCCATGCTTTACTTCGTGATAAAACTTTTAGTTTGGGTGCTATAGTTGCTCGACGGTTGAGTTTAAACCATTCGAAGGGGCCTATTTTCGGAGGTATCTATGCTTCCTGTCTTGCTAGAGGCTTCGAGATACCCATTAGGCATGATGAAAAAGAGGAGAAGCTGCTACCCACTATATACTTAGATTATGACAGTATGGTAGCACATGATTTTATTAAGAAAGACGCTGACAAGAGACTCATCTATAACTTGGTATTTAGCGAGAAGACTTGTCAGATTATTACCTTGCTTGCACCTTCTTTGTTCGATATTCATTCAGGCAGGTACCTCACCATGCCCGTGGACATTTATGCATACTGGGAGGGGACGCGATCCCCAGTTTCTAAGCCAGAGCCATCACCTGACCCATATCAGGAGTCTATTTATCAGTGGGAGCCATAGGAGCTCGCTAACCAGTGGAACCCCCAGGATCCTCCTCAGTGCACCGGAGAGGGCTACTTTGATCCATGGGCGTAGACCAACTTAGGCCAAAAGCCTAAGCTTGGGGGAGTACGTATTTCTCACCGACATTATATTCATGTTCACACACTCATTCCAGTTGTCGGCGTTCATACTTTTTCATTATATGAATCATGTTAGTTTATTTTGTTTTTCCCGCTTTCTTCTCGTGTGTTTGAAAAACCTTAAGAAAAACCAAAAAATAGTTGTAGCTTATTTCCTTTCCATGTTTATTTAGTAGTAGTTTTAAAATAAAACCCAAAAAGATTTCTTGTTCTTCTTTTGCTTGTTGGGAGCTTTCCCTTGTAAATAGTTTTTCTCGTTCTTGTTTCTTTCTTCAGGAAAACAAAAACTCCCAAAACATTTCAGTGTGTGTCTTTGAAATTCTTTGTCCTTTCTTTGGGTCGAGAGGCGAAGACCACAATGAAAATTTCGACTGGCTCTCATATGCATTATTGTTGATCTAACAAAGAGCCCATATTACCTTGTCTTCTCCTTTGAATAAATGTTTGCAGATTCCAGCTTAGTCCAATGCATGTGCACTATTATTATTATCCACACCGTTCGGTCGTGCAAGTGAAAGGCAATAATGACGATATATGATGAAATGATTGAGATGAGGAAAAGCTGGTATGAACTCGACCTATCTTGTTTTTGTAAATATGATTAGGTCATCGTTCTTGATTCAGCCCATTATGAATGAAACATGTTTACAATGACAATTAGATATTATAGTTACTCATGCCATGCTTAATTAGCTAGGAGTTTATAATGGTTTACCTTGCGTGCCAACATGCTTTTAAAATGGTTGTGATGTAGTATGATAGGATGGTATCCTCCTTTGAATGATTCGAGTGGCTTGACTTGGCACATGTTCACGCATGTAGTTGAAACAAAATCAACATAGCCTCCATGATATTTATGTTCATGGTGATTTATATCCTACTCATGCTTGCACTCAGTGTTGGTTAATCTCAATGCATGTTTATGACTGTTGTCGCTCTCTAGTTGGTCGCTCCTCAATCCCTTGCTAGCCTTCACTTGTACTAAGCCGGAATACTACTTGTGCATCCACTTCCATAAACCCAAAGTTGTTCCATGTGAGTCCACCATAGCTACCTATATGCGGTATTTACCTACCGTTCCAAGTAAATTTGCATGTGCCAAACTCTAAACCTTCAAATAATAACGTGTTTTGTATGCCCGAATCGCTCATGTGGCGATTGGGAGGTGTCAGTATCTTCCACGCTAGGCGGGTTATTCTCACGATGAGTGGACTCCGCTCATCATTGACGAGAAAATGGCTGGTAACCGGGATGCCCAGTTCCATGCTCAAATCAAGTCAAATATAACTGCAAACAAAACTCCCCCAGGATTGTTGTTAGTTACCCATTGTTTCGGACCAGCCGTGGAATGTGCTTGTTGGTGGTGGGGGAGTATAAACTTTACCATTCTGTTTGGGAACCGCCTATAATGTATCTAGTATGGAAGATACCGTGATCTCTTGGTTGTTATGTTGACAATGAAAGCATACCGCTCAAATTTTTATTCATCTCTATTTTAAAACTTGAGCTCTGGCACCTCTACAAATCCCTGCTTCCCTCTACGAACGAGTCATCATCCTCTTATAAAAAGCACCAGTTAGAGAGCTCCACAAGAAGTCGACTAGGCGGACTGGTCCGAGTGAAGAGAAAAAAAAGCCATACGGAACTCAAAATATTTTCCGGAGATATTCATTTTCCTGAAGAGGCGGATAAGATATTAGGTGGCTGTTTGATACCGCCAGAAAGGCAAAAAAAAGATTCTAAGGAATCAAAAAAAAGGAAAAATTGGGTCTATGTTCAACGTGTCATTTGTATGCATTGTTATTAATTTATATTGAGTATGACTGGATCTCTTTTACCATGAATTACTATGTCTAGTTAGTCCTTGATCTTCAGAGGTGCTCTGCATTTATGTTTTGCGGTCCCAGAAAGGGCTAGCGAGATACCATCTTGTTATATCATATCATGATTGTTTTGAAAAAGTGTTGTCATCCGAGATTTATTATTATTGCTTGCTAGTTGATTATGCCATTGATAGGAGTAAATGTGAGACCTAAATGTTATTGTGAATATGGTTAGTTCATAATCTTTGCTAAAAACTTGAATGCTAGCTCTACATATTTGCAACAACAAGATCAAACAGAGTTTATAAAAGTTTTCCTTTATCACTTTTAGTTTGTCAACTGAATTGCTTGAGGACAAGTAATGGGTTAAGCTTGGGGGAGTTGATACGTCTACATCGTATCTACTTTTCCAAACTCTTTTGCCCTTGTTTTGGACTTTAATTTGCATGATTTGAATGGAACTAACCCGGACTGGCGCTGTTTTCAGCAGAATTGCCCTGGTGTTATTTTTGTGCAGAAATAAAAGTTCTCGGAATGACCTGAAACTTCACGGAGAATATTTTTGGAATTAACAAAAAATATTGGCGAAAGAATCAACCGAGGGGGACCCACCTGTTGTCCACAAGGGTGGAGGGCACCCCCTAGGGCACGCCCCCGTGCCTTGTGGGTCCCCTGGACCTCCACCGACCTCAACTCCAACTCCATATATTCACGTCCGGGGAGAAAAAAATCAGAGAGAAGGATTCATCGCGTTTTACGATGCGGAGCCGCCGCCACCTCCTGTTCTTGATCGGGAGGGCAGATCTAGAGACCGTTTTGGGCTCCGGAGAGGGGAAATCGATGCCATCGGCATCATGAACCATCCTCCATCACCAATTTCATGATGCTCACCGCCGTGCATGAGTAATTCCATCATAGGTTTCCTGAACGGTGATGGGTTGGATGAGATTTATCATCTAATCGAGTTAGTTTTGTTAGGGTTTGATCCCTAGTATCCACTATGTTCTAAGATTGATGTTGCTATCACTTGTCACTAGGGCCCGAGTGCCATGATTCCAGATCTGAAACTATGATGTTTTCACGACTATATTTGTGTTCTTGATCCTATCTTGCAAGTTATAGTCACCTACTATGCGTTATGATCAGGCAACCCTGGAGTTACAATAGTCGGGACACTTCCCGGTGATGACCGTAGTTTGAGGAGTTCATGTATTCACTAGGAGCTAATGCTTTGGTCTAGTTCTCTATTAAAAGGAGGCCTTAATATCCCTTAAATTCCATTAGGACCCCGCTACCACGGGAGGGTAGGGCAAAATATGTCATGCAAGTTCTTTTCCATAAGCATGTATGACTATATTCGGAATACATGTCTACATTATATTGATGAATTGGAGCTAGTTCTATGTCACCCTAGGTTATAACGGTTGCATGATGAATGGCATCCGACATAATTATCCATCATTGATCCATTGCCTATGAGTTCGTTTCATATTGATCTTCGCTAAGTTACTTTTCCGTTGCCATTGTTACGATTGCTACAAAACCGCTATTGTTACTTTTCGACCATTACCGTTACTTCCATACTACTTTGCTACTAAATATTTTGCTGCAGATATTAAGTCTTTCAGGTTTGGTTGAATTGACAACTCAACTGCTAATACTTGAGAATATTCTTTGGCTCCCCTTGTGTCGAATCAATAAATTTGGGTTGAATACTCTACCCTCGAAAACTGTTGCGATCCCCTATACTTGTGGGTTATCAAGCCGCCGAGCAGGGCTGCTGTTTTTATGGCTGGTACGCAGCCGATGCTAAATTCGTCAACGGCCCCCGAGGGAGTCCTGGATTAGGGAAATACAGCGCTATAGACTTCAATACGGTAGAGTAGACATTTTGTTCCTAATTTTTCTGGACCAAACCTCCGCTCCGACCCAACGATACAATGAATTTTTTCTGTTCATATTCATAAATAAAAAAGATTCAGAATCACAATGCTACTATATGCGTCCAGAGGAGTATTTGGAACAATATTCTTCTATAATCCATTATTGCGGGCTCCGGGTCAAATCTACAGGGGGCATGCAAATCAAATGCGAAAGAAAGGAAAACATTTCTGTTTCTTCTGCTTCAATGCCGTCCCCGGCCGTCCGGGCTATGTGACATGGGCCGGACTCGTGGGCCATGAAGATACAAGATGGAAGGCGTTCCCCCGTGGCCGGATGCGACTCTACTTGGCGTGGAAGGCAAGCTTGGCGTTCGGATATGAAGATTCCTTTCTCTGTAAACCGACTCTGTACAACCCTAGCCCCCTCCGGTGTCTATATAAACCGGAGGGTTTAGTCCGTAGAGGCAATCATAATCATACAGGCTAGACATCTAGGGTTTAGCCATTACGATCTCGAGGTAGATCAACTCTTGTAACCCCTATACTCATCAAAGTCAATCAAGCAGGAAGTACGGTATTACCTCCATCAAGAGGGCCCGAACCTGGGTAAACATCGTGTCCCCTGCCTCCTGTTACCTTCGATCCTTAGATGCACAGTTCGGGACCCCCTACCCGAGATCTGCCGGTTTTGACACTGACATTGGTGCTTTCATTGAGAGTTCCTCTGTGCTATCAGCAGAAGGTTCGATGGCTCCGTCAATCATCTACAACAATGCCCCCGTGAAGGAGACTTTTCTTGCCGGACAGATTTTTGTGTTTGGCGGCTTCGTGCTGCGTGCCAACTCGATTGGCCACCTCGAGCAGATCGACAACTACGCCCCTGGTCATCAGATCAGTTTTGGGAACCTAAACTATGTCACTGACATCCAAGGAGACTTGATCTTCGAGGGGTTTGCGGCCCGAATTCCGGCTCCGCCCTTTGATCCAGAACGGTTTGTCAGGTCCGAAGACGGGAGTATAGAGCCCGCGGGACTCTCTGCAACTATGGAATTTGCTACCGGAGATCCGGAGGGGACGGCGTCAGTGGCAAACCCAAAGACGAACCGAACTCCCCTCGACGCTCAAGCGCAGGACACTCCGCCGGACTCCAAGTCCGAACTCTCAGGGTCTGTGTTAAGTAGGCACGACCAGGAGGCTCCAACCTCGGACAGCCCCGCGGACTCTCTTTTCTCTTTCCAAACCTCGCTTTTGAACAAGGCTATGGACTTGATGCGATCACTCGCCATTACGGAAGGATCGCTTCCGAATTATGCCCAGCCTGGACTAGGGGCTGAGAGCAGGGAATTTTATGTCCCACCCACCACCCACTTCATACCCACTGTCGAAGATTTAACCAACGTGCTCGATTACGCCTCCGAAGACATAGACGGCATGGACGATGATGCCGGAGATGAGCAAGGCCAAGACCCTCCGTTTACCGGACGATGGACGGCCATTTCCACATACGGCGTATACATGGTGGACACACCGAAGGAGGACGACGACGGCAAGAAGGGTCCGGATGAGGATAAGTCTGCCGAGGCCCCTCCAAAGCGTCAACGTCAGCGGCGCCGCTCAAAATCGTGCCGCGACAAAGACAGCAATACCGGCACCGGAGATGATAACACTCCAGAGAATGCCGAAGACCCCGAAGCCCCTGTAGAGCCAACATCTGAACATGATGATTGGGAGGATGGGCAAGTACAACCCGACGATCCTGTCAAGAACGAGGGCTCGGAGGACAGCAATTACTTGCCGATCTTCGAAGAGGATGTGAGCCTCGGCGACGAAGATTTTATCGTGCTGGAGGAACCCCTCAAACGAGAGCGCTTTAAATGCCAGCTAATCGCCACTGCAAGAAGCCTGAAAATGAAACGGCAGCAGCTTCGAGCTGATCAGGATATGCTCAATGACAGATGGACCAATGTCCTGGCTGCTGAGGAATACGGCCTCGAGCGCCCAACTAAGAGTTACCCGAAATGCAAGCTACTACCCCAATTCGACGAGGCCCTTGAGCCCGTACCGCCAAAGCATAAAATTGCTGACAAGCCCGACCGACCACTGCCTGGACGGGACGGACCGGCTACTCACGCCGAACACCAGCCCGCGCCACCCCGCCGTAGAGGCAGGGAGGTAACGGCCTCGGGCTATACCTACGACCTAAGCAAGGACCTAGACAATAGAGCCGGTCTGACAAGATCAATCTATGGATCGAGGGGGTGTGCCCCAACGCACGGGGACGGCCATCAGACCTGGCGGGACAGGCACAACCTTGCACGAGCCGAAAACTATATATGGCCTTCATCCGAACTACGTCGTGATGTCGCCCGATACAGAGGCGCCGCGCACCCCCTATGCTTCACCAATGAGGTAATGGAACACCAGTTCCCAGAAGGGTTTAAGCCCGTGAACATCGAATCATACGACGGCACAATAGATCCCGTAGTATGGATTGAGGATTTTCTTCTCCACATTCACATGGCTCGCGGTGATGATCTACATGCCATCAAATACCCCCCCTAAAACTTAAGGGACTAGCTCGGCACTGGTTAAATAGCCTCCCAGAAAACTCTATTGGAAGCTGGGAAGACTTGCAAGATGCCTTTATAGACAACTTCCAAGGCACTTATATCCGGCCTCCGGATGCCGATGACCTCAGTCATATAGTCCAGCAGCCAGGAGAGTCGGCCAGGAAATTCTAGACCAGGTTCCTAATTAAAAAGAACCAGATTGTCGACTGTCCGGACGCCGAAGCCCTAGCGGCCTTTAAGCACAGCATCCGCGACGAATGGCTCACCCGACACCTCGGCCAAGAAAAGCCGAAGTCCATGGCAGTGCTTACAGCACTAATGACCCACTTTTGCGCAGGCGAAGATAGCTGGCTAGCCCGTAGCAGCAATAGTACCAGCAACCCCGGCACTTCCGAAGCCAGAAATTGCAACGGAAGGCCACGACACAACAAACATAAGCGTCAAAGCAACAATGATAATACAGAGGATACGGCGGTCAATGCCGAATTCGGTGGCTCCAAATCCAGTCAACGGAAGAAGCCATTCAAAAGAAACAAAGACGGTTCATCAAGCCTGGACCGAATACTTGATCGACCTTGCCAGATCCACGGCACTCCTGACAAGCCTGCCAACCATACCAACAGAAGTTGTTGGGTCTTCAAATAGGCCGGCAAGTTAAATGCCAAACACAAGGAGAAAGGGTCGCCCAGCGAGGATGATGATGAGGAGCCTCGCCCACCGAACACAGGGGGACAGAAGAAATTTCCCCCCAAGGTCGAAACGGTGAATATGATATACGCTACTCACATCCCCAAGTGGGAGCGCAAGCGCGCATTAAGGGACGTCTATGCGATCGAGCCAGTCGCCCCAAAATTCAACCCATGGTCAGCATGTTCGATCACTTTCGATCGCAGAGACCATCCGACCATTATCCGTCATGGAGGCTCGGCCGCGCTAGTCCTCGACCCAATTATTGATGGATTCCACCTAACGCGAGTCATCATGGACGGCGGCAGCAGCCTTAACCTGCTCTATCAGGCACAATCCGCAAAATGGGTATTGATCCTTCAAGAATCAAGCCCACAAAAACCACCTTTAAGGGAGTAATACCTGGTGTAGAGGCCCGATGCACGGGCTCAATCACACTGGAGGTTGTCTTCGGTTCGCCGGACAACTTCCAATGCGAAGACGTGATCTTCGACATTGTCCCTTTCCACAGTGGCTACCATGCGTTGCTCGGATGACTGCGTTCGCTCACTTCAACACGGTCTCACACTATGCCTATCTCAAACTCAAGATGCCCGGACCCCGCTGTGTTATAACAGTCAATGGAAACATGGAACGCTCCCTCCGCACTGAGGAGCACATCGCGGCCCTGGCAGCGGAAGTACAGAGCGGCCTTATCATACCAAATACTACATCGGCAGTCAAGCCCCCGAACACTATCAAACGAGTCTGGACTACCCCGCAGCACGACAGTCCAGCTCGTCCGGAGCTCGACTAGCAGTTCGGCCTCCGTCTCAGTCCCAACCAAATTGCGGCATATGTACCACGCGTACATCACTATGCGCTAAAGATACCATGGGCAAAGATGGAGGCATAGTAAAGATAAACTCTAGAATACGGCTCGACCCTATCTGCACCCTGATATTTCTTTTCTCTTATTTTTATTTTTCCAGGTTCCTTACAACCCACATCACCTTTCGACGGTACCAAGGGCCCTTTTTCTGAGCCCCTCATGAAAATCCGATCGTTGATCCTTTCGAAGGATAATACACCAAGGAGAAAAGCAGCGTAGACATGTGGTAGAGTATCTAAAGGATCTTTAAAGATCACCGCTTTCTTCTTTAGGACCCGTACACAGCTTTCCCTTGTGCTGGGCATGTAAAATAGCCTCGATGCTCATCGCATAATTTGTAAAAATATGTTTTGACGTATCAATCAGACTATAATGGAAACAGTTTGTCGCCCAATCTATTCGGTACTGGCTTATTTCTTAATTTGTATTCCCTCGTCTTCGTCCGGTTGCCATGTACACCTCGGCTCGACTTAAATCGCCAGGGGCTCCATTTGGCCACGTACATTTCTTCAATAAATAATAATAAGTCCGAACACTTTTATAGTACAATTCGGCATCATGAATTAAGCATTATATGCATCAGCTCCAAATCATGTCTTTGGTCAATAGTTGGGTTGCCCGGCTCCTGTGGTTATTGCCTTGTGTTACGCTCGTTTGGCTAAGGCAGTAAGGGAGAACTACTGTGATTGTGTTTCCGGCTCATGCAGATAAACACCTCAGTAGAGAAAGCCGAAAACCTACTGTCATGGTGTGGAGAGAGCTGGTCAGCTATTCGGAGACTAATTACAAATCTCTTGCGATTTTTTCCGCCTTACGCGAGGGACCGGTCTTCACCCGGTCAGGCATCCGCAGGACCCAAGTTCAGATAATCAAATAATACCAGGGGCTGCGCCTACAACCTCATTGTCGAACTCTTATGGCTAAGTGAGAGCGATAAAGCCACATAGTTTGATTGCCTGGTTCGCCGCACTAACACCTCCTTCAAGGACCAAACTTGATGGGTCAAGTGTGTTCAGGTGCTATTCCGAACACCCCCGTACTACCTACATGGGGGCTGAAGTCGGCGACTAGCAAACTCTCAGATATCGTAAACGGCTGCACATGAGGAAAAGAATTTGAGGTAAAATAAGCAACATATTATACATCAGCCTTGATTCATAATACAAAGTTCGGACAACAGGGATACATTCATTCAAAAATAATGTCCTTCGAGCACTGGCCCTCTACAATGCGGGATCCTTTGAGGATGTCGCAAAATACCGCTTTGGCGTTCGGTGCTCTTTGCCCGCGGGCGGTCCCTTGGTGGCAAGCTTGACGGCGTTCATCTTCGCCCACTGCACTTTGACACGGGCGAAGGCCATCGTGCACCTTCGATGCAGACCGACCGCTTCACGACATCAAGCCGGGGGCAGGGACTGACCAGCCGCTTCACGAGCTCGAAGTAGCTGCTGGGCATGGGTTCGGTGGGCCAAAGACGGATTATAAAATCCCTCATGGCCAATCGGGCCACCCTATGCAGTTCGGTCAACTGTTTTAGCTGATCGCTGAGGGGGACGGGATGCTCCGGCGCAAGGTACTGCGACGAGGACAGCTTTTCCGTTGAGCTCCCCTCTTCGGCTCGGAAGAACTCCGCAACATCAGCAATACTCCGGGGCAGGTCCACAAATGCTCCTGGAGAGCTCCAAATCCGGGTCAGTAAGATATAATTTCTTCTCACAAATTTGCTCTGCATGTTAAAGGCCTTACCCACCGCAATCTGCTTGGCCTCTTGGATCTCCCGGCAGGCGCTTTGGGCTTCGGCCCGGGCCTCCTGTGCACTTTGGAGGGCCTTAGCAAGTTCGGAATTTTGATCCGAAATCTTGCGCTCTAAGGACTCACATTTGCTTATCGCATCCTTGAGCTCTTGCTGGACTTCCTCCACCCTTGATTCATGTTTCAGGCGGGCGGCTCGTTCCTCCTCCGCCTCCTTCTTGGCTTCGGCCAGCGCGCTCTTGAGGGTCTCGACCTCAGACGCGTCAGCTATGAGCATAATTATAAAACTCATTCCGATAACAAATCAGTATCACAGACCTTGCTTTTCCTCTAACTTCTGCCTTAGCTCGGACGCTTCGGCGGCAGGGGAAGCTGACGCCTGCATCGCAGTCTGTTTGTTCAAATAGATATGTATGTTAATCTCCTGCGCAAGTTATTAGATCCTCTGTTCGGCCTTTCTTTGCGAACACCGAACAGAGTCTCAGGGGCTACTATCCATACACAGGCATTCCTCTTATATAGCTAAAAGGCATCATATCACATACTTCAAAGCCTCTCAGAAGGCTAGTGTAGGCCTCGTTCAAACCACTTTTTGCGGACTAAACCTTTTCGATCACCGTACCCATAAGGGTACGATGTTCTTCCACAATGGTGGCGCTCTGAAGCGCTCCCACCAAAGTGTCCGGCGCCTCCGGATTGACAGAAGTCGTCGGCGGGGTGGGCGCGCCCCCTTCTTTCAAAGGAGGCTGCTCATCTGACTCCGGAGCCGTGTGGGTCTCCAGAATGACATTTGGTTGGGGGCCCAACTAGACATGGCCCCCGTGTTCGGTCTCCATGGGGGTCGGTTCCCCCATGTTCTTGGCAGTAGGGGTATCACCCTTTGGCGTCGTCTTGGCGGCCTCCTGCACCTCTCCCTGTCCCGGAAGGGTCCTTCGGGACAACACCTCAGTGTTATCCGTAGCAGTGGGGGGGGGGGGGAGGCCGGCGGAGGTGACTCGCTCTCCATCATGTTTGGACCCAGCGAGTTCCCAGAAGATGAGGATCGCTGGGGGAGGTGACGAGCCGGACTGCAGCACGCAATTCAATGTTTTAAAACCACAAGGCGAAAAGCCGGATATATATACAGTACTTTTGAATACTTACGATCCGGCCGGGGGCTTCGACCTGGAGCGCCACTCGTGGATGTCGTCGGTGTCCGTCTCGGAATCATCCGTAAGGGAGATTCACCCTTTCTTGGACGCCTCCGCATTTAGATCCACGGAGGCCGCTCTCTTCTTCTTTCCCCCCTTAAGGGGGAATTGCTTTCTTCCTCCTCCTCTTCATCTTCGTCATGAGAGGAGAGAGTTTTGGTGTCTTCAGACACTATGTCCGAAGCGCCTTTACGGCGGAGGCCACCCTTGGCCTCCTTGCTCTTCTTCTTGACCTACTCTTCCGGCGCCTGATACGGCACCGGGACCAGCATCCTCGTCAACAGAGGAATAGCTGGGTCTTCGGGTAGCAGAGCCGGACAGTGAATCCGCTCCGCCTTCTTCGTCCAGCCCTGTGGGGAGAATGGAGCGTTTAGTATGCTCCTTGGACTTACAAAATAAGGTTATCGGAAAACTTACGGGAGTTGCCGCGTGAGTGCAGTCATGGCCAAGGTCTTCGGTCGTCTCCGGCCACGTCTTTTGGGTCTTGAAAAGAAGATTCCACATGTCTCCGTGCTTCATGCCGAAGAACCGCTGCAGGGTCCGGGGACCGGCCGGGTCGAACTCCCACATATACTCTTGACGCGCCTGGCAGGGGAGAATCCGGCGAAAGAGCATCACCTAAATCACGCTGGCAGGACTGGTATTCTTGTCTACCATGCTCTTGACGCACCTCTACAGCGTCATCACCTCGTCAGGCGACGCCCAGTCCAGGCCCTTGTTGAGCCAGGTTGTCTGCCGCATTGGAGGCTCGGACTTAAACTCGGAAGGAGCGGCCCATGTGGAGTCGTGGGGTTCCGTGACATAGAACCACTCCTGCTGCCATCCCTTCACGGTCTCCACGAAGGTTACCTTGGGCCAGGTGACATTGGGAAGCTTGCTCACCATGGCGCCGCCGCACTCTGCGTGTTGGCCATCCACCACTTTCGGCTTCACGTTGAAGACCTTGAGCCATAGGCCGAAGTGGGGGGAATGTGGAGGAATGCATCACACACGATGATGAACGCCGAAATGTTGAGGAAGGAATTCAGGGATAGATCATGGAAATCTAGCCCGTAGTAAAACATGAGACCGCGGACGAAAGGATGGAGGGGAAATCCTAGTCCGCGAAGGAAATGGGGAATGAACACTACTCCCCCATTGGGCTCCGGAGTGGGGACGATCTGCTTTTTGGGAGGAAGCCGGTGGGCAATTTCCTTGGCTAGGTACCCCGCTTCCCGAAGCTCCTGGATGTTCCCCTCCGTGACAGAGGAGGCCATCCATTTGCCATGCACTCCAGATCCGGACATGGCTAGAATGTTTGCGGGGGATGAAAATGATTGAGACTTGGGCGCTGGAGCTCGAAGGTGGATGGGCTGAGGAGGAAGAAGGCTTGGGGTAAAAAGGTGGATCCTTATCTCCTTATAAAGGTAGTGAATATCATGCATCCCCCCACGATCCTTAAAGCTCGCCTATTCACAAGGGGTCATGCGAACGGCACGGTTGGGTTTCCCAAGCCCATATTGATGAGAATCCCGCAATAAGGGGACACGATCTCTGCTTTGACAAGACGTGTCACCGGAGGCTGCGTCTCGAAATGCGAAATGGGAGGTCAAAAAAGATTCGAAATAATGAAGTGGCCGGACGTAACGTCCCACCAGTAAAGTTGTCAGAAGACAGAACTTGTTTTTGCTTAAGTATTTTTCCCTTGTGATTCAGGGTTGTGACTATTGTATAGAGCCGGGTATAGTCCTTTTGATAAACTACTCTGAAGTGTTCGGAGGAGGAACCCGCCTTGCAATGCCGAAGACAATCTGCGCGCCGGACATATCGTCATTGAAGCCTGGTTCATGGGCTACTGAGGGAGTCCTGGATTAGGGGGTCCCCGGGCGTCCGGGCTATGTGATGTGGGCCGGACTCGTGGGCCGTGAAGATACAAGATGGAAGGCGTTCCCCCGTGTCCGGATGGGACTCTCCTTCGCGTGGAAGGCAAGGTTGGCGTTCGGATATGAAGATTCCGTTCTCTATAAAACCGACTCTGTACAACCCTAGCCCCCTCCGATGTCAAAATAAACCGGAGGGTTTAGTCCGTAGAGGCAATCATAATCATACAGGCTAGACATCTAGGGTTTAGCCATTACGATCTCGAGGTAGATCAACTCTTGTAACCCCTATACTAATCAAAGGCAATCAAGCAGGAAGTAGGGTACTACCTCCATCAAGAGGGCCCGAACCTGCGTAAACATCGTGTCCCCTGCCTCCTGTTACCTTCGATCCTTAGACGCACAGTTCGGGACCCCCTACCCGAGATCTGCCGGTTTTGACACCGACAGCCGCGGCTATGACATCCTGCTCAACTGCTGCGGCGACAGCCGGGGCGAGCGGCTTTGTACGGCCGCCGGATCAAGTCTTATATGAGCTCTTGGATGCTTTGGCAACTCTTTTAGCTGTAGAGGTAACTCCGGCGAATCAAGCACAACATAATGCAGAGGTTGTGAAGGTGCGAGACGAGGTGGCCAAGGCCCGAGAGGATCTGAAATGCGGAGAACACCAGGATGGCAACAGAGCGGGCTTCGTTGGAGGCCGAGTCACAACGAATAAGAGCAGAAGCTTTTCGCCCGAGTTTGGACCATAACGCGTCCAATGCTGTTCTTCGAAGGAGGCATCAGAGCACCTTGCCTTCACAGTTTGAGGGACGGAATCTTTTTAACACACCTGGGGTAGGAACGGGTAACCCGCCCGGCTTAACCCGGCCTGCTGAGGCGCCAGGAACTAGGGCGGCGGCTCAGCCTCGTGTGCCAGACCCGCCCCATAGGGTTAGACCCGTCCTCAGCGGGTTCCAACACCCTCTGGCCATTATTCTAACCTAGTGGACAACATGATAGCAGTGGCTACCCAGCTAGCAGCCATCTCGATCGAAGGCGAGTCTCCGGTTGCGATAGAGACCCGGAATGCTGTGGAGCTTCTTCAAACGGCCGTGGCATAGCAGGCGGCTTATTCATATAGTCGTGAGCGTGTTCACTCAACTCCCCGCCCAAGTCAAAGCTATAGACGGTGCATTGAGTCGCCGACGGTTTCCAACAGCGAGCGGCATCGTAACCTGCCTCATAATGATAACCCGCCCCAAGATGACCATATGCCAACCAATGCTCAGGCCGTCGTGGATCAGGCTAGAGCCCGTCATGAGGCGGAATTGGCGGCTCAATTGGGGGCTCATCAGCAATTTCCAGTAAACCCTTCGGTGTCTATTGAAGCTGGGACGACTTCCAGGACAGTTGGTGTGCCGTGTCTAGTACCAGCTCTACGCAATGAGCGTCAGTCCAAGGATTTTAAGGGCCCTCGTAAGGTGCCTAATTACATAGCTGATCTTCCACCTAAGGCTTGGATTGAGAGCTATGAGCTGGCTATGGAGATGTTAGATGTTAATGATGCTATATGTGCCAAGTACTTCACCATGATGTTGGATGGACCAGCTCTAACCTGGTTGAAAGGGCTACATGCCAATTCCATCAATTCATGGTCTGAGTTGAAGGCGCGCTTCATTCAGAATTTTAGAGGAACATGTAAGCAGCCTCTATTGATCATTGATCTGGACAACTATGTGCAGCGAGAGGATGAGTCAGCCCACCATTGGGTTCGTCGGGTCTCAGCTATTATCCACTTATCGGATATCATTGCAGCAGGCTCTGCTGTTCTGATTTTGGAGAAGAATTGTCACTTCACACCTCTCAGGCAGAAGCTTGGGAGGCTTAAGCATCACTGTAATGACATGGGAGAGCTCATGGCGGCTCTCATCAAGTATGCTGACTCAGACAACACTAACGACCCCAGATCTGATGATCAAAAATCCGACAAGGGGAAGAAGAGTGGTAACGGTAAGGGTCAGCAACAACACGTGATAGGGCATAATGGTCATAACAAGGGTAATGGTGGTAAGGGCAAACAAACCGATGGCGGGTCAGATTTTTTGGCTAACACCAATGCTCAACATAAAAATTAGCATCGTAAGGGTAAGCCGCAATTTGGGGGACCGAAATTTAACCTTGAGGCAATGCTTAATGACCCTTGCCCGAAGCATAGTCTACCCGGTCAGCCGTCAACTCATGCTTGGAAGGACTATTTTATTATGAAATAATACAGGAATTCTAACTTCAACCAGAATCATGGCAACAATAATGGCCCGCCTGGCGGGTTAGGATCCGGCTCATAGGGCCCCAGTTTTGGTGGTGGCGGCTCAAATTCTGGGTATCAAGGACAAGGCAACCAGGGTGGTTATAACCAATAGTTTGGCCAGGGAAACCAGCAGCATCAGTCAGGATACCAGAGCAATCCAAAGCAGCTTAACAATGGTCAGTATCATGTTTTCACCACAAGCCTCTACAAGCGAGATTAGAAGGTTCATAAACGCGCGGCCCGTGCGATTGAGTCGGCGGTACCTCAATATTTACGGTGGTCCGAGCATCTAATCACATGGAGTAGAGAGGATCTCCCGCCCCGGGTTGAGAATCCGGGTCAGCTAGCATTGGTGGTAGCCCCTCAGGTTGGGGGTTATAAATTCACTAAAGTGCTCATGAACGGTGGTAGTAGTATCAATATCCTTTATTATTATACTTTCCGCAGGACGAATTTAACTGATAAGGAGCTCAAGCCGTCGTCTATAGTTTTTCATGGTGTGGTACCTGGTAAGTCGGCATACCCAGTGGGGAAGATTGCTTTGGAAGTGGCCTTTGGTGATGACTACGATTACAGAGGAGAGACGTTATGGTTTGAGGTGGTTAAGATCCGGAGCCCTTATCATGCCTTGTTTGGATGCCCGGCTTACGCTAAGATTATGGCGCGACCTTGTTATGTTTACTTGCAGCTTAAAATGCCAGGGCGTAAGGGCACAATTACAGTCCAGGGCGATCGAAGAATTGCATTTGAATGTGAGGAAGGAGATGCTGCATATGCTGAGTCGGCTTGTGCCATGGAGGAGCTCAAATTTTATAAAGATAATGTTGACCCGGCTGATATGTCCCCTTTGAAGAAGCCGACCACTAAGCAAGACCATTTGTTGAAGTTGAAGTTGGCTGATGATACTAAGCAGGTTGACTTTGTCCCCGACGACATATCTCGGTAGTTCACCATCAGTGCTAACATGGACCCGAAATAGGAAAGCACGCTCATCGAGTTCATCCATGAGAATCGGGACATCTTTGCATGGAAGCCTTCAGACATGCCGGGTGTACCGAGAGAACTCGCTGAGCACACTCTTAACATTGATCCTAAGTATAAACTGGTGAAGCAGTTCCTTCGCCGTTTTAATGAAGAGCGACATAAGGCTATTGGATAAGAGGTGACCCAGCTTTTGGCGGCCGGGTTCATCGTTGAAGTTTTTCACCCTGAGTGGTTGGCCAACCCTGTGCTGGTGCTTAAGAAAAATGGCACATGGCGTATGTGTGTAGATTATACAGATCTCAATAAGGCCTGTCCAGCTGATCCTTTTGCTCTTCCTCGTATTGATCAGATTATAGATGCCACGGCAGGTTGTGAGCGTTTGTGCTTCTTAGATGCTATTCTGGTTATCATCAGATTAAGATGGTAGTTAAAGACCAAGAGAAGATAGCTTTTATCACACCTTTTGGGGCTTTCTGCTATGTTTCTATGCCTTTTGGGCTCAAGAGTGAACATGCGACTTATCAGCGTTGTGTCCAGAACTGTTTTCATAACCAGATTGGACGCAATGTTCATGCTTATATGGATGATATTATTGTCAAGTCCAGAAAGAAGGAGACTTTGTTGGATGATTTCAAGGAGACCTTTGATAATCTCTGGGTCTATAAGATGATGCTTAACCCGACCAAGTGTGTTTTTGGCGTGCCTGCGGGCAAGCTCTCGGGTTTTCTGTTCTCAGAGAGGGGCATTGAAGCTAACCCGGAGAAGATTAAGGCTATAACTTCATTGGCTAAGCCGGCGTGTGTTAATGACATCTAGCGCCTGGCGGGTCATATTGCAGCCTTGAGCCGGTTCATAAGCCGCCTGGGCGAGAAGGCGATTCCTTTATACCAGATGATGAAGAAAACATATCAGTTTGTCTGGAGTGATGCTGCTAATGAGGCATTCGAGGCACTCAAAAAGCAGTTATCTGAGCCGCTTATCCTTGCGACTCCCATTGAGAAAGAACCCTTGCTCCTATATGTGGCGGCTAACAGTAGGTCCGTTAGTGTGGCGATTGTGGTGGAGCGCAAGGAGGCGGGTAAGGAGTACCCAGTCCAGAGGCCGGTTTATTATGTCAGTGAGGTGTTAATTGAGTTTAAACAGCACACCCACATTGGCAGAAACTGGTATACGGGGTGTTCATGGCCAGTCATAAGCTAAAGCATTATTTTCTTGGCCATCCTATTACTATGGTCAGTTCTGCTCCTTTGGGGGATATTATTCAGAACAGAGAGGCTACAGGCCGAGTGTCCAAGTGGGCCATTGAGCTTGAACCCCATGGTTTTAAGTATGTGCCAAGGACAGCTATTAAGTCGCAGGCTCTTGTGGATTTCATCAATGACTGGACGGAGTTGCAGACGCCTGAGGAGAAGCCTGATAACACAAATTGGACTATTCACTTCGACGGGTCCAGGCAATTAGAAGGCTTGGGGCTGGAGTTATTTTGACTTCCCCACAAGGTGAGAAATTTTGCTATGTTTTAAGGTTGATGTTTCCTTGTACTAACAACGCAGCTGAATATGAGGCTTTGCTCCATGGCCTTCGAATGGCGAATGAGATGAATTTAAGCCGGGCCAGGTGTTTTGGTGACTCAGATCTGGTGGCTTAGCAAGTTTCAGGCACTTGGGATTCCAAAGACCCGCTCATGGCGACTTATCGCCGGGCAGTTGATAATATTGCTGGTCACTTCAAGGGTTATCAGTTGGAGCATCTTGATCGAAGGAAGAATGAGGCGGCTGATGCCTTGAACCGGCTTGGGTCCCAACGTAAGCCGGTACCCCCTAATGTGTTTTTTGATGTATTGCATAATCCTTCAGTCAAGTTACCATCACAAGAGGATCTTGCTATTCCTACACGGAGGCGCAGTTGGTGGCGGCTCTCCAGGCAATCCCTGATTGGACACTTCTCTGCTTGGCTTATATGACCCGGGGCGAGTTGCCTGAGGATGAAACTTTGGCCAGGCAGATAACCCGGCGGTCTAAGTCTATGACTGTTGTCAATGGCGAGTTACACCGATGCAGTGTAACAGGTGTTTTCCAGCGTTGTGTTTCTCCCGAAGAGGGCCGTGAGATTTTAAGAGAGATCCATGAAGGTCAATGTGGTCATCATGCCAACTCTAAGTCTCTAGTGGCCAAAGCTTTTCGTCATGGATTTTATTGGTTGACGTCTCATTCTGATGCAGAGGATATTGTCAGTAAATGTGATGGATGTCAGAAATTTTCTCGACGGGCTCATGTGCCGGCTCAAGAATTGAGGATGATTCCAATTACTTTGCCATTTGTAGTCTGGGGGCTTGATATGGTTGGACCTTTCAAGAGGTCTAATGATAAGAAAACCCACCTCTTGGTGGCGGTTGACAAATTTACCAAGTCGGTTGAAGTAGAGCCGGTCAGCAAGTGTGATGCGGCAACGACAGTTCAGTTTGTTAAAAAATTGATCTTTCGTTTTGGTTACCCTCATAGTATCATAACTGATAATGGCACTAATTTGTCTAAGGGTGCTATGAAGGAATTCTGTCAGCGAGAGCATATTCGTCTTGATGTCTCTTCTATGGGTCATCCACAGTCTAACGGTCAAGCTGAGAGGGCTAATCAAGAAATCTTGAGAGGTATCAATCCCCGGCTTATGGCCCCTTTGCAGCGAACGCCGGGTTGTTGGGTTGAGGAGTTACCTTCAATACTTTGGAGTATCAATACCAACCCCAATAGGTTAACAGGATATACGCCTTTCTTCATGGTATATGGCACAGAGGTTGTTCTTCCAAGTGATATCCGTCATGACTCGCCTCGTGTGGCGGCTTATGTTGAAGCTGATAATGAAATAGCACGTCAAAGCACACTCGATGCTTTGGATGAGGAGCGTGACATGGCGACGGCTCGTTTGGCGCTATATCAACAAGATCTGCGTCACTATCATAGCCGCAGAGTTAAGACCCGGGCGTTTCAAGAAGGTAATTTCGTACTCCGGCTGATCCAAGATCAAACAGATATGCACAAGTTATCCCCACCTTGGGAAGGACCCTTTGTAGTCAGCAAGAACCTGAACAATGGGTCATATTACCTCATTGATGTGCGTGAGAACAAGGATTCTCGCAAGTCGAAGGAGGAGACCCAATGTCCGTGGAATATTGCACATCTTCGGCCTTACTACACTTGAGCCGCCGACTCTTATCTTTGTACATACTTTTGTCAATGTATATAACTTTTTATGATCAATATAATAAAGCCGGCATCCCCGAATTATGGTGCCTTTGTCGTTTCATTTATGAGTATCTGAGCCTTTATTGATTGATCATAAGGTCACTTGGGGGCTTCCAACCACTGGGTTTAGCTTTCATACCCTCTTGACCGGCTTGAATGCCACTTTGTAGGTTTTAACACTACAAAAAAATACACTTCCGTGATGATACGTGTTTTTCACAGTAGGTCGTGTTTTCTGTCATGCATGTACATCCATGACAAATTTATGACAGAATCAAGATAGTCATACGTGTGCTGTCATAGAAGTGTTCCATGACATTGCCAAAATTATCATCACGGAAGTGTCCACTTCCATGACGATAAATCGCGCGTCACAGAAGTGCTTTCGTCAAGGGTGACCGACATGTGGCATCCACCGTAACGGAACGCCGTTAAGCTATCGGGTCGGATTTTGGATCCGATAACCCGTTAACAGCCACGACCAATGCCGATTTTCCACGTGTAAAATTCTCATTGGCTGACGGATCCACGCGTCAGCTCCGCGTTGGCACAGGTGTCACTCATCCAACGGTCGAGATGGGCCTATGATATGTTGACACGTGGACCGGCCCAAAAGTGGCCCACAAAGTTTAAATGGGCCGGCCCAACCGAAGGCCCATAAGATTTAGTGGACCATAATGGGCCGGCCCAGCTAAAGGCCCACAAAATTTAGCGGACCATAATGGGCCGGCCCAGCTAAAGGCCCACACGATTTTGCAGACCATAATGGGCCGGCCCAGCTAAAGGCCCACAAGATTTTGCGGACCACAATGGGCCGGCCCAGCTAAAGGCCCACAAGATTCTGCAGACCATAATGGGCCGGCCCAGCTAAAGGCCCAACATTCTCTGTCAAATCGGCCCGTCAATGGCCTGTCCTAAACTTGTCATCAACGCGGCCCATGGTCACTTCTAGCCCGTTAACAGTCCGCTAAGTAATTGGGCCGAATTACGGCCCGGTGTATTTCCGGCCTGTTAAAGGCCCGGCTTCATTTGGGCCCATTTACAGGCCATCAAAACTTTCGGCCCATAAACGACCGTGAAGGATTTGGGTCATATTCGGCCATGTCTGACATTCGGCCTGTTAGAGGCCCACTCTAGCTTTGGGCCACTTTCGGCCTGTTGTCATTTTTGGCCTGTTAACGCCGGACGTAAACCATGGGCCATATGTGGCCCAACGTCATATCGGGCCCATTAACGGCCCATATAAAAATGACGATAATCTAGCCCGACCGAAGTTCCGGCCTGTTAAAGGCCCGTGTATTAGGTCGGCGCATTTACGGCCCGTCCGAATTTCGGCCTGTCAAAGATCCGCATCGTAAATGGGCCACCATTTCGGCCTGCTAAGTCCAGTGGGTTACATGCTGATTTAGGCCCAGATATTTTTAGTGCGCTACATGCCAATTTCGGCCCGTAATCGTTTTTAGCCCAATTGGAATGGGCCCGACGAATGTTGGCATGTTGGGCTCCTACAAAGCTTTCGGTCGAATACATTACTAAGATAAACCTACACTATACAAAAATAGCGTCGTAATTACTGCAGCCTGAGGCAGCATCATAAATGTTGTATCACAACAAAATAAATTCCAACCATACAACAAAAGGCCTGTTGGCATAAAGTTTACAGTCCTTCCAGATAAAAGCACCATCAGATGTATAGAAGCACAGATCATTTGACCTGAGTGCTAATGTTTCAGGCTGTAGAATCTGATGGAGCAGCACGATCTCCACCTTTTTTCCGCCATTGCTCTTGAACAACGAAGCGAATGTCTGATAGTCTGGTTTCAAAACCATTCATATCTTGACGACATTTCTCAACCACTATTCTTGTTTCTGAAACAACGTCCATTAGGGATTGGACTTGTGTCTGGAGCACAGATATATCACTCTGTCTAGCAGGAAGATTTTGTTCAGTAGGCGATTTGGACAAGGTTACCTTGACAACCAACCCAGAATTATGCAGGAAGGTGCTTTTTGCACTGTTAGTGGAGAGATACGGATGCACTGCAGTAAGAGGTGACATTGTGCCTGTAGTAGCCTCGTCACCTGCAGGTGGTTGTGGCTGTTCAATCATTTGTTCCATAGCTTCCTGAAAGTTTGAACTTGTAGATTAGTGTACCAGATAAGTTATTAATGAGACAAAAACAAACAAAGTAGGTTAAACATTTATACATAACTTATTTTGGTGAACTACTGTAATACATTAGCATGTATTGTAGTGCCAACTACATAATAAAATCACTTTCAGAACATATGTCCATGTAGCATGCCTACTGTATTGTCTATTTCCTCACATTCGTTGACATCTAAGGATAAAGAGACATGGTTTAAAGTAGGATGAACATAGTATGACATCATTCATATCATGGGCAAACAGATATAAAACAAACAGGCTATTTTATCATTGTGTGCGCACGTGAACATAACAACTAGATTACAGATCAAGACCAAAAGAATATCCTTCATCTCTTTTAAACCATGTAAGGTGAAATGATACGTTAAGACAACTGTGAATAAAAGTGAACAGAGTAACTGACATTGGCTGAAAACCAAGTAGTTAAATGAACACATCACAGTACCAATCAGTTCAAGGCAGGAGGAGTAAGGACTTACAACAGTGGCTTGAACTGGTGTGCTCATGCCCTTCATCTTGCTGGTGTGGCAATCCTTGAAGATTTGCACTGCATTCGGTTCAGGTTCTTTTTGGTCCGCACGGGCTTTCCTCTGTATTTGGAACAAGTCAATATAGATACGATAATATGGCACACAAAAAAGAAGGAAGTAGCAGCTATTTACAAGAGCCTCGCAGTGTGCAATATAGCTACGAGATCCTGTTGTCTGTTGGAATTTCACTTTAGAACGGTTGGTTTTGTTCTTCAAACAGTTAGCCTAGAAGAAGATACACTTGTAAGGCACATACATAAATACAAGTTCAATATGTGGTCTGATCAAATACATATAGCCTACCTGATACTTTGGATCAGACCACTGTTTAACGAGGGCTGTCCAATCTTCATCTGTTATATATTCCACTGGAGATGTTTGGGCGATTTCATTGTTAGCCTTGCCTTCAAAGTGAGATTTTCTAAGGTGGTACCGATACTGTCGCAGAGCAGACTGAAAAACATGAGTGCATGCTTGTTTAGTTGCATCATCTAGATCCAACTTGAACCTCATCTGTTGAAAAAAGAATGTGAGTCTTATTAGGAGGAAGCTAGAAAGTATGGGACAGAGCAAGACAATATTACTAATTGCGATGAATAACATTACTTACGGATAAATGGTCAACGAAGGTGTTAAACTGGGTATTGTCTTTCTCATTCCTGTACTGGATCCACGTTGGGAGGATACGTGCATGACACCTAACGGCAACGGCTGCCTCTGATACTAACTTGGCAGACTCTGTAGCATCACGTGGCCTTTTTAAACCTGCCTCAAAATGGATCTCCATTCTTCCTCCTTTAGATTTTGTTAATCTGTTAAGCATTATCCCTGATGTCTGTTTCCGCTTGCGCCGTGGTGCTAGTTCAACAACGAATATGGAAAGTGTTAGTGTACATCAAACTGTGAGAGTACATATAAAGGAGCATGCAACTGCAACTTGACTCGGTCAGGTACCGTCTTGGTGTTGATGCTCATGAGGTTCATCTGATCTTGCCAAGTCCTGTTGTGTCAGCAGTGCTTCGGAAGTAGTGTTAGGTGTGAAGGCAGCTTGGGAACTGGCCAGTTATGGAGCAAACGAACGAGTAGCTGGTTGAGATGCTGGTACAGTTGAAGCGGATGCTGCAGCTGGTGGAGCAGGTGATACTGTGTTTGAAGATTTAGCCGGTGGACTTGGACCTTCTACTGCACTGTAAGTACCAGCAGAATCTCGACGGCAGAACCTTTTCCGTTTCACCCGACGAGTAACAGCACTCCCTACTATATTATTTTCCTTGCTCTTTTTTGACTTGTCCATGTCAAGTTGTACCCACAACACAAAGGAATAAAATCACTCTTCAGAACTCATTGATGCATGATACAGACAAGCAATACTTTGATGTAAGACAACTGTATGAGGATGGAATATGTAAGAAAAACAGGACGGCATGACATATTCACAGCTACGATGTGCAAACTAAGCAGAAGGATTTTCAAGAAAATAGAAGTAATGCAAGCTAGACACCATATGAAAGATGCAACCAATATTACTCTGCCAAGTTAAAAGTGTCTTGTCATAAGTGGCAATTCGAAAAATTAGAAGCAGTACAACGTAGAAATCAATGCAAGATGCAACCACTATCAAACTGCCATGTTAAAAGCATCCAATCATGAGTGACTGATGCGGGATACACAATAGCAGTACTTTGATGTAAGAACATGGTATGATAGATAGATGCAATGTATTCTAGACACAGAAAGCCATGTCATATGCACATGTATAACATATAAACTCAGCAGGTGCAATTTAATCAAAATAGAAGAAATACAGGCTAGACAACATATGCAACATGAAACCAATTATCACACTGTCAACTTAGAGCAAGCACCTGCGATGGTGGAGTACGGGAGATGAACTCATCATGTAGACTTGGGACTTCAACTTCATTAGCAGTAGCAGTGGCAAATCTAGAGAGTCTCTGTTCGCGTCGGTGCAGAGGACCACCAACATCCCCTAACTTACTCTTTTCCTTCCTATTTTCTGATATTGCTTTATGAAGTCAAAACCACAAGAAGATGAATAAAATTAGCTTTGCATAACTAGTTGATGCATGATACAGACGAACACTACTTTGATGTAAGGCAAGCGCAGGATAGGAGGATGGAATATATACCAAAAAAAGACAGCGTTTCATATTCACACGTACGATAGGAGGATGGAATATGTATGAAAAAACACTAAGCGGAAGGCATTTCAACAAAATTGGAAGAAATGAAAGCTAGGCACCATATGAACATGAGGTAAAAAGTGTCTCGTCGTAAGTGCCATTTCAAGAAATTAGAAGCAGTACAAGCTAGAAGACAATGCAAGATGCAACCTACATCACAATCCCAAGTTAAATGTGTCTTATGGGTAAGTGATCGTTGCAGGTATAAGTTGTAAGCTACGCAGATGCAATTCAACATAATCAGAAGCAATACAAACTAGACATCATATGGAAAACGCAACCACGTATAACAGTTCCAAGTAAGAGCAAGCACCTGTGATGGTGGAGTAGGGGAGATGTGCTCATCATGTACACGTATGTTCTAGAAACAAGAACACATGTCATATTCACAGGCATTATGTGTAAAGTAAGCAGATGCAATTCAAGTTAGAAGCAATACAAGCTAGACATCATACGCAACATGCAACCACATATAATAGTGTCAAGTTAGAGCAAGCACCTGTGAGGGTGGAGTAGGGGAGATGTGCTCATCATCTACACAGCTACGTTGACTGTCCAGCCTTGTGTTGTCTTGCGAATCTTGTTGGGAGGATGGCGGAGTAGAATCTGTAGAGACCCCCTGTTTGAGTTGCTCCGAAGGACCACCATCATCCACTGTCGGACTAATTTCCTTCAGTTGTAATGACTTTGCATTGTGAAGTCAAACCGATAAGAAAAGGGAATAAAATTCGCTCTTCAGAACTCATTCATGCATGATACTGACGAACACTACTCGGATGAAAGGCAAACACATGATGCGAGGATGGAATATGTATGAAAAACAGGATGGTGTGACATATTCACACCTATGATGTGGTAACTAAGCAGAAGGCATTTCAACAAATTAGAAGCACTGCAAGCTAGACACCATATGAAAGATGCAACCAATATCACTCTGCCAAGTTCAAATTCTATGGCGTTTCAACAAATTAGAAGCAGTACATGCTAGAAATCATATGCAAGACACAACCAATATCACAGTGGCGACTTAAAGGTGCCTTATCATAAGTGACTGATGCGGGATATGCAAGAATAGTAGTCTGATGTAGAAACAGGAACACATGTCATATTCACAGGCATTATGTGTAAAGTAAGCAGATGCAATTCAACAAAGTTAGAAGCAATACAAGCTAGACATCATACGCAACATGCAACCACATATAATAGTGCCAAGTTAGAGCAAGCACCTGTGATGGTGGAGTAGGGGAGATGTGCTCATCATCTACACAGCTACGTTGACTGTCTAGCCTTGCGTTGTCTTGCGAATCTTGTTGGGAGGATGGCGGAGTAGAATCTGTAGAGAACCTCCATTTTAGTTGCTCGGAAGGACCACCATCATCCAATGCCTTGCCAATTTCCTTCAGCTTTATTGATTTTGCATTGTGAGGTCATACCGACAAGAAAAAGGAATACCATTGGCTCTTCAGAACTCATTCATGCATGATACTGACGAACACTACTCTGATGAAAGGCAAAGTCATGATACGAGGATGGAATATGTACGAAAAAATGGATGGCTTGACATATTCACACCTATGATGTGGTAACTAAGCAGAAGGCACTTCAACAAATTAGAAACACTGCAAGACACCATATGGAAGGTGCAATCAATATCACTCTGCCAAGTTAAAACTGTCTCGTCATAGGTGGCGTTCATCAAACTAGAAGCAATACATGCTAGAAATCATATTCAAGACGCAAACCAATATCACACTGCCAACTTAAAGGTGTCCCATCATAAGTGACTGATGCAGGATACACAAGAAGAGTAGTTTCATGTCAGAACATGGTGTGATAGACAGATATAGTATGTACCAAAAACAGGAAAGCGTGTCATATTCACATGTATCATGTGTAAGCTAAGCAGATGCAATTTACACTAATTAGGAGCAATACGAGCTAGACACCATATGCAACATGCAACCAGATATCACACTGCCAAGTTAGAGCAAGCACCTTGGATGGTGGAGTAGGGGAGCGGAGACTTGGACCTTGTAATGCACTATCAGTACAAGGAGAATCGGTACAGATGCTCCGTTTACGTTGCTGCAGAGGACCACCATCATCGCCTTCCTTACTCTTTTCCTTCCTCTTTCTTGATTTTGCCTTGTCAAGTCAAACCCACAAGAAAAAGGAATCAAATTTGCTCTTCAGAACTCATTGATGCATGATACTGACGAACACTACTTTCATGTAAGGCGGCCGCATGGTAGGAGGATGGAATATGTATGAAAAACAGGATGACGTGACATATTGACATGTATGATGTATAAAGTGTAAACTAAGCACAAGGTGCTTTAACTTGTTAGAATCGATGCAAGCTAGAAACCATATGAAAGATGAAACCAATATCACTCTGCAAAATTAAAAGGGTGCCCTAACAAATGTATTTGACCAAATTAGAAGCAATACATGGCAACAGGCTAGAAATAATATGCAATATGCAACGAATAAAGGTGACTCGTCGTAAGTGATTGATGCAGGATATAGAAGAGAGGTAGTTTCATGTAAGAACAAGGTTAACACATAGATGTAGTGTGTACCAAAAATAGGAAGGCGTGTCATATTCATAGGTATAGTGTGTAAACTAAGCAAATGCAATTTACCCTAATTAGAAGCATTACAAGCTAGACACCGTATGCAACATGCAACCACATATCACACTGCGAAGTTAGAGCAAGCACCTGTGATGGTGGTGTAGGGGAAGTGCGGTCTTCAGGTACAGAGCTACGTTCAATATCTTCATTTAGGCTTGATATTTCTTGAGAATCATGTGGAGAGGATGAAATCGCATTCTTTATAAGAGTATTGCGTCTCATATTAACCCACGCGCGTGACTGTCTCATCATAAGCGATAGACGCAGGATACACAAGAACAGTAGTTTGATGTAAGAACATGGTGTGATAGGCAGATGTACTATGTACCAAAAACATGAAGGCATGTCATATTCACATGTATAATGTGTAAGCTAAGGAGATGCAATTTAACAAATTAGGAGCATTGATGAGGGATACACAAGAAAAGTAGTTTGATGTAAGAACATGGTTAATAGAAAGACGTAGTATGTACCAAAAACAGGAAGGCATGTCATATTCACAGGTATAATCTGTTAACTAAGCAGATGCAATTTACCCTAATTAGAAGCATTACAAGGTAGACACCATATGCAACATGCAACCACATATCACACTGCCAAGTAAGAGCAAGCACCTGCGATGGTGGTGTGGGGGAATTGCGGTGATCAACTAGAGAGCTACGTTGACTATCTTCATTTAGCCTTGATGTTTCTTGAGAATCATGTGGGGAGGATGACACTGCACTCTTTAAAGGAGTAGGGCGTCTCACGGTAACCCACTCGGGTGACTGTCTCATCATAAGTGATTGACGAGGGATACAAAAGAGCATTAGTTTGATGTACGGACATGGTTAATAGACATATGTAGTATGTATCAAAAACAGGAAGGCATGTCATTATCAAAGGTATAATGTGTAAAGTAAGCAGATGCAATTTAACCAAATTGGAAGCAATACAAGCTAGACACCATATGCAACATGCAACCACATTTGACAGCGCGAAGTTAAAGCAAGCACCTGGGATGGTTGTGTGTGGCAATTGAGATCATCAACTGCAGAGCTACGTTTACTGTCTCCAACTGCTGACACTGCACCCATTAGAGCGCTGAAACGCTTAGTGCTTATCTTCGAATTACACTGGAGTGACTTCTGTCTTTTCTTTTCTGCATTCATCAACACTGCGTCAGAGCCTGAAATACCCATGCATAAAAAACAATAGTGTGAGTATGGGTGAAGTGTGTGCACAATTAGTATAGTGTAAAGGTAGCAGATAGCAGGTCGGTGAGAAATAAATGACGGGAGACATATGATAGCTCTACAACATGCATGGCACACTAAATTACTACAGGAATCTATGAAAATAACGGTCGACTGAAAGTAAATAGGTCAGTCCATTTTTTCTGCACCGTCCGATGTACAAAGAACGGGCAGATCGCCTTCATCTACCTCCAGCCAGTCAGTGTTGACGATCTTCCTCGAAACGCCAGCGACCACCGGCCCAGTATTCCTC